>NW_028180126.1:0-10000 GCF_964030765.1 Micromesistius poutassou | reverse complement strand
TCTTTCTTTCTTTCTTTCTTTCTTTCTTTCTTTCTTTCTTTCTTTCTTTCCTTCTTTCTTTCTTCCTACTACATTACTGTGCGTCATCAACATAACAAATCACCATTGGCGTTCCGTGTTTTCCGAGTTTCCCCATCCCCAACTCCAACTCCTCTCCGGATGGCATCACCTGGCCTGCAAAAGAACAAAAGCGAACAACGGAAGAAAAAACCCACCACCGCGGCAACCATCGCTCTGACAGCGACCTTCTGGCCTGTTATGTTCTCCTCATTTCCACAACAACATTCCCCATTTATTCTCCACCATTTCCCCCCCCGCCCCCCCCCAGTCTCCTAA
Source organism: Micromesistius poutassou (assembly GCF_964030765.1). NCBI lineage: Eukaryota > Metazoa > Chordata > Actinopteri > Gadiformes > Gadidae > Micromesistius > Micromesistius poutassou. The sequence continues at coordinate 9,664 of NW_028180126.1, read as the reverse complement.
TTGAACTATGATGACGGAGACATAAGCTGGCATGGCGTGGCAGCTGTAGGTGCCAGCGCGGCGGCGGCGGGCCGGAGATGAATCAGTGTGTTTAACTGATTGTTCTCTGATTAGCTCCCTCGCCACGGAACGAGCCAAGTGCATCCCTCCAATATGGCATCGTCTGCCTGCCACCGCCTCGTCCCCACTACCAGGTACCCGGGCTGGGCGGGGGGGGGGGCTGGGGGGAACCCGGTTGGTGTTGGAAGTGGGGAGTGTGGAGGTCGCTGTGATGGATGTGTGAGGGGGAATATAGTGACTGGAAACAATTGGAAACTGGAGAAAAGTGTGGCGAGAAACACAAATGTCGCTTTTTTATGGCGCTTTCGATGTTGCTTTGTTTGTAACACACAAACTTGCGTCTTTTTACTGTTATACTGACTGTTGTAGTTCTATTACTCTCTCTCTCTTTCTTTTTCTCCCTCTCTCTCACTCTCTCTCTTTCTCTCTCTCTCTCTCTTTATTTCCCTGTCTCTCTCTCTGTCTCTCTCTCTCTCGGTTAATTCATAACACACATACCTGCGTCTTTTTACTGTTGTAAGGACGATACACGTTATTATTTATAGATTATTTGTTATTATTTGCCACAGACACCATGTTCACGTGTGGCGTGTCAGACAATCAAACCCGGGTTTGTCCAATCTGTGTTTTTTCCGTGCCTGGAAAACCTGGAGGGTCGGGGGTCGTCATGACGGGCCCTCCGGGACAGCCCCCCTGGACGTCCCATCACCTGGATGGTCTCTATGGTAATGGTGATGAACTTTCAAGGAGCTTCTGTCTAGTAACGTGGCTCGTAAACGTTTGAACAGCGTGGTGCGAGATTGGACACAGGAGTCTGTTTCCTTTATGTCCTGTACTTCTATCAAATAATATAGTGACTAGAAACGATGAAGAATGAAAAAGAGTTGTTGAGAGAAAAAAATGTTGGAGAGAAGATGCCGCTTTTGATGTTTTTTAACACACGTTGCTTCTTTTTAGTGTTGTAAGGACAATAGACGTTATTATTTATCAGTTGTAGTGCTGCTATTACAGCACTACAGCACTATTGCTCTCTCTCTCTGTCCCTCTCTCTCTCTCTCGCTCTCTGTCTCTCTCTGTCACTCTCTCTCTCTCTCTCTCTCTGTCTCTCTCTTTCTCTCTCTCTCTCTTTCTCTCTCTCTCTCGCGCTCGTGATTCGTTTATAACACACATACTCAAAGTCTTTTTAACGTGGTATACGGAAGATAAACGTCATTATTTGCCGGTTCTACTTCTGAATAAAGGCTTAGTCATTGTGACGTCTCGACTGACTGCAGGTTCTTGTCGAGAAAGCTAAAAAAAACAACGTTGTCTTGTAGGATTTTCGGGAGGAACTGGAGAATGTAGGCCAATACCGTGCTTAAAAGATGAAGGGAAGGAGGTAGAGGGAGGAAAATAGATGCGAAATAACAGGAAACCGAGTGAGGGTGAGAAAACTCTCCAGCCGGCTATTAGACTGTACGTTAAGCTAGCTTCATCCCCGAGCTAAGTCAACGCTGTCTAGTTTAGGTTCCTACACACACACACACGCGCGGAGACACACATGCACACGCACACACACACATGGACACGCACGAACACACACACAACACACACACACACATGCACTCACATGCACACACACACACACACACACACACACACACACACACACACACACGCACGCACATGCACACACACACACACACACACACACTCACAGACACACAGACACACGCTAAAGTGTGACTTCCAAGACACACACACACAGACACACAGACACACAGACGGACACAGACACACACAAACACACACACGAACACCCACCCACCCACCCACACACACAGACAAACACACACACACACACACACAAACACACTAAAGTGTGACGTCCAACATTTTTATTCCGTGCGCTAGATTTGTTCAAGTGAGTGAGACAGAGCGGGGGGGAGCGCTAAAGAGGTTTGTAGCCCCAACCACCGAGTCTGTGCACATCGCCGAGTGTGTGAGCGCGTCCGCAATGTGTGTGTGCGGTGTGTTTTTAGAGCGACGACGCCGGAGAGAGAGCCCCCTGTTCTGCGGCCCGGGTTTTATCCGCTCGGTAGGCACTCGCTCCCACCGCGGCGGAGTTACTCTGTGGACATTATTCATAAAGCCTCCATTTAAAACCCCCTGTGTGCCCGGCGTAGCTCCCGGTGTAGCTCGCGGCCCGCGCCGCCGCGAGCTGCTAGCCACTGGTAACAGGTGCTGTGTGGTCTGAGCGCTTTAGGGGGCGGGACAAGACGGACTCGTGTTCTGTGTTTTGTGTTCTGTGTGTCTGGGAGTTTTACCCTGGTTGGAGTTGAAACATGAATTTGATGTATTAAATGCCTTGAAATATTGATACGTGTTTTATGTAATATAGAATTAAATGACTAAAATAAGTGCAACTGTAACCTGGTCATGTTTATGGCTATTATTAGTAAATAACAAAATAATAGAAAAGGAACTACAAAGACAGGAAGTAAAGGTTGCCCCACATTATTATTCATATATTTCTTGTTATATATTGTAAATGTTAGTAGTCTTGAAAACATTGGCCCAGTCCCATTTCTCTCCCCTTAATAAGAACACTTGCTTTGAGTGCCCTTAGCGGCAAGTCAGCTCCCGAGCTGGCTAGCGTTCAAGGGTTGATTTTAAGGGAAAAACAGCGCTCCCCCTTGCTCCCTTAAGTATTGGGACACCCTACCCCTTTGCAGGAACGCGCAAAATCTAGGGTTAGGGCTCAAATATAGGGGAAGGGGGAGAATTGGGACAGGGCCATTGACTCGAACATTCAAAATGGCATTAAGTTCTCTTTACTCAGCACAGAGAAGATAGATTTGATTAGTTTAGGCGCTAGAGCATTGAGAGGTCATAAGAGAAGGTAGGCTTGTCCCTCGTGCTTCAAGGTGAGACATAATATCTATCAACGAGCATCACGACGGTTTGGGCTACAAACCAATAAACTAGTGGGCGGAGAGCAAACCAAAAAGCCAATCAATTTAACAAACTGCAGTAGGAGGCGTACCAAAACCGCCCTGCCCCCCCCCACACACGTAAACTTTCCCGGAGCGCCGTTACCATGGCAGCAGCTGATGGACCCTCTGGTCACTAGCCGGTGCACGGCGGCCCCCGGAACCGGCTCCGACCGGACAGGCAACCGGCAATGACCACACACACACACACACACCCTTGTGAATTTTGGTTTGTTAATTGTTAATTGAATCACCCCCTCCCTCTTCCTCCCCTTCCTTCTTCGTCAACTCCTCCTCCCTTTTCTTCTGGTGGGTGTGGTTTTGGAGGAGGGGGGGGGGGGGGGCTGGGGGTGGGGGAGGGGGGGACAAATCACTTGTGGAAACTTGGGACGATAGTGGAGTGTGGTAGATTTGAGCTTTGTAGGTCAAATCCCCGTCCCCACATACCCCCAACACCACCCCCACCATACACACACACACACACACACACACACACACACACACACACACACGTGACGTTCAAAACGTGTGAACAGCGTGGGGTGGGGTGCCACATGGGAGTCGGTTACGTTTATGTTCTGTAATTCCATAAAATGTCAATGTAGGTATTTTAATGCATTGGGCTTGTGTAGTCGTGTAGTCGTAATTTTGCTGGTTTCGGACGATAAATGCATCTAAGAATCATAACTATATGACACAAGGAATAGTTGAATCTCAATAATGCTGATACTAATAATAACGTCATGAAAATAACACCGCTACAACAATGCCTTTTTTTTTTTTAAACACACACAAACACATATTTGCAAACAGAAATACAAAACATACACACCCATGCACACAAATTGCATGGGTGCATAGACTAACACATAGCACATACACATAGACATAGACATACACATAGTCACACATACACAAACACACATGCACACACACACACACACACACACACACACACACACACATGCATGCGCAGAGAGACGCACTCCAAATGTAATTCCCATCGAGCCACTGGCACCCAGGATGCAGTTCAACAGGCCGGCCCTTTATTCAAATCGTTCTGGTCTAAATCTCTCAGTATTCACGGCGACGGGCACGCAGGCGTGGACGCGCAGCCGCCTAAACGCGCTCTATGGCCCTTTTTTTTCCACCGCAATGACTCACGATGCGTCCCCTCACCTCACGCGTGACGGCGCAGTTGTTGCGGGAGTCGGAAACACTGGAGTTGATCCCGTGAGTGCGTCTGCTCTGTGTGTATCAACAGGGAGCGAGGAGGAGAGGAAAAAAAGACCATCAACTGCTATTACTCTCTCTCTCTCTCTCTACCTCTCGCTCTTTCTCTCTCTCTCTCTCTCACTTTCTCCCTCTCCCGCTCCCTCTCTCTCTCCTTCTCTCTCTCTGTCTCTCTCTCTGTCTCTCTCTGTCTCTCTCTCTATTTTTTTTATTTGAAGGCAATTCCCTGGTTAAACAGAGTGTTCACCTGCTTAGTCCTCACTATTATTTTCTCTACAGACAATAGTGTACGCTGATATGATATGTGCCAGTCCACTGCTGATCTGACCGTGAATGACAACAAAACACTTTCCTTTGCCTGAATAACAATTGCCAAACGACAACCACATCCATTCTTTGTAATAGTCTCTGTAAAAGTCTTTATTTTTTGGACCATTTCCTAGTGAATGCCTGGTTTATTGGTCAGCAACGTGAACAAAGGTTTCAATATGGTCTAATTACACAGTAAACAACCGATTACGTTATACTAAATTGGTTTCAGAGTTCAGCTTTATTAAAGTATTCCATTACATTTTCACCCAAGTTACTTTGTCTGTTCCTTCAACCCCAACACCAGAATGTCCATTGATTAGCACACCTATTTGGTGTGTGTATGTGTGTTTATGTGTGTTTGTGTGTGAATGTGTGTGTATGTCTATGTGTGTATCTGTGTGTGTGTGTGTGTGTGTGTTGCATGTATGTGTGTGTGTGTTTGTCTATTTGTGTGTTTGTGTGTATGTGTTTGCGTGTATTTGATTATAAGTGTTTGTATGTGTGTATGTGTTTGCACGTGCGTGTGTGTGTGTGTGTGTGTGTGTGTGTGTGTGTATGTGTGTGTGTGTGTGTGTGTACAAGCCATTTAAAAACATAACAGAAGCCTTCTAAGCGCTGCTCACCCATTGACCTGGCAGTGCTGCAGGGAATATCCCCGACTCGATTGTTTGGACAAAGGTGAAATGTTTATTCCTATTAACACACTCCCGGACAACAGACCGTATCGACCAGGACAAGAGAATGGGGGGGGGGGGTGGGGGGGGGGGTGATGTGATCACAGGAGCACCCCTGATCAGCTAATCGCAAATTGCAAGGCACTGTAATGCGCGGCCTCCCCTAGCCATCCTCCCCCAGCGACATTAGCTCAGGCCGCTTAGCGGGTTGGCTGGTAACCGTAAGGTTGCTAGTTCGATCCCCTGCTCCTCCTAGCCAAGTGTCGAGGTGTCCCTGAGCAAGGCGCCTCACACTAACTGCTACCGACGAGCTGTGCTGTCGCCTTGCATGGTGGACACCGACGTCGGTGTGTGAATGTGTGTATGAATGGGTGAATGTTAGACAATATTGTAAAACGCTTTGGGTGGCCACTGGTTAGAAAAAATGTGCTGTATAAAATGAAGTCCGTTTACCATTTACAGCTTCTCACCGCTGCCTTCGGTTGTGCCAGGTCGCCTCTCTCTCTCTCTCTCTCTCTCTCCTCCCCTGCCCTTTGCTCTCACTGAAGGGACTGCAGCCACGGTTGTTTAATAAGACCCCCCCGCTACCTCCGGATCAATGCAAGCACTCCCACAGCCGTCCCCTTTTGGAGATCAATGCGGTGCCCGTTGATGCAACACACACGCATGCAGGACTCGCGCATATATGCACGCACAAGCACACACACACACACACACACACACACCACACACACACACACAGTCGCTGCAGTGCTCCGGAGAGGTGGTATTTGAGGAGAAGAAAACATGGAGGAAGACATTTGTAGTGATCGTTTGCTTGATTCCCGGTTAGGATGGATTTATAATTGTTATTAAAAAAAAAGAATCTCCCATTTGGTGTGACTTCTGCTGCACATATATAATGAAAACACACGAAAACACTAGGTTACCGAATCAAACAAGAGAGAGAGAGAGAGAGAGAGAGAGAGAGAGAGGAGAGAGAGAGAGGAGAGAGAGAGAGTGAGGAGAGAGAGATGAGAGAGAGAGAGGGTTAGACTGAGAGAAAGAGAGAGAGAGAGAGAGAGATGTTAAACTGAGTGTGTGTGTCAGAGAGAGAGTGAGAGAGAGAGAGCAAGAGAGAAAGAGAGCGATAAACATAAAGAGAGAGAGAGAGAGGTTCAACTTAGTGAGAGAGAAAGAGAGAGAGAGAGAGAGAGAGAGAGAGCGAGAGGGAGAGCGAGAGGAAGTACCAAAGAGCATTCTTTTTTTGCTAAAATAACTCAATCATGTAATTGTTTTCCTAACCAGCGCAGCCATGCAACGAGGAGGCAGGCGGTCGAGGGCAGAGAGGTAATTTCCCCCGCTAACCTGGTTCCGTCTCCCCTCTTTTTGCCAAGTCCTTCCCCCTCCCTCTCCCCTGTTCTCCCCCTCCCTCCCCCGCTCCAACCCAACCTCCAGCATAAATGACACCCCCTCCCTTCCGCCCTACCTCCCCCTTACCTCCCCCTGTCTCCCCCTCCCTCTCCCCTGTCTCCCCCATACCGTCCCCCTCCCTGTCCCCTCTCTCCTCTCCCAGGTAGGCTGGCTCCAGTCTCTTGCTCCTGCTGCCCTTTCATGTCCTTTATGTTGTCCGGTGGGGCCCGGGGCCCGGCCAGGGCCCCACAGCACGCCGCCGTGCTCTGACAATAATTTGTGCTGATCGGACCCCTCTGCCGGGGCCCTGCTGTTACAAATGGCAATCGATTATCATGCAGTAGTGCTATCGACTGTCCAAGACCCGCCGGGCGTGTGTGTGTGTGTGTGTGTGTGTGTGTGTGTGTGTGTGTGTGTGTGCGTGCGTGTGCGTGTGTGTGCGTGTGTGTGTGTGTGTGTGCGTGTGTGTGCGTGTGTGTGTGGGTGTGTATGTTTGTATTTCTGTTTGCATAAAATGTTAAAGCTGTATGTGTCTTCGTCAGCATGTGCGTGTCAGTCTGTGTGTGTGTTTGTGTGTATGTGCAAAGTCATGTTCATGTATGTGCAATTCCGTGCCTATTTGCATGTAATAGTTTGCATGCGTGTGTGTGTCTGTGTGTGTACAGCAAATTTGTGTGCTCTTGCAGCGTTGGCACATGACACAGTAGCAGTTGTTTCGTGTCCCTGGCAGTATCGAGCTACAGCAGACGCATATCTCGGGACATCTCCAAGTGAGGAGAGCCTCATCATAACCCTTGACAGCGCTACACCCTTATCAGGAAACCTGCTCGTCATTTTGGCCACAACCGATGTGATCTAGTGCTGTGTGATAAGGCTGAGAGTCCTGAGATAATCCCAATAGGAAATTAAACTGATCTTTAGAGGATGGGTGGGACATTGCTTTGTCATGTCTGTGTTCTGTGGGATTTCTGCGAGCAAATGCTATCAGAACACGGTGTGACTTCTTCAAGCAGCAGAGGATTGCGACTTGGTGTACGAAAAGCAATTTAACAAAAGCAATTCAGGTAATGTTATTTTCCTTTAGATGTGGGCCTTTCCAGTGCATCATCGGGTTTCGTTGGGTAACATTGGTAAGTTCTGCATACATCTTAGGAGGATATTACAGACGTTACAACACAGACGGACGTACGTGAAATCACAACGTGTTTTCGTGTTGAAAAGCACATCTTTCAGAGATCCTTCTCAGTAGACAGCATCCAGACTCAAACGTAAGACTTCCTCCACTCACTAAATGTAAAAGAAAGAAGCAACGTATGAGTGTGTGTGTGTGTGTGTGTGTGTGTGTGTGTGTTATTGATGGTGGGGATGTGAGCTGTTTAATCAGCGCCATCGACCCGCCCCCAGCCCTGCGTGTCGTGTTCCGGGGGGGGGGGGGGGGGGGGGGGGGGGGCAGCCCTTAAAACAAGAGAGAAGGGGGGGGCGGGGGGGGGGGGGGGGGAGCTTGATACTGCAGTCGGGGCCACATTGACGGCCCCCCCAGTGCTCACCCGGTCCCCTCCCCCAGCCTCCCCCGCCCACTTTACCCTCCCCCACCCCCTTCCTCCCTCGGTGAACTCCACCCCTACCTCCACCTCCACATCGCACCACTCTCTCTTTCTCTCTCTCTCTCGCTCTCACCCACTCTCCAACTCTCCTGTATCTGTGCTGTGCTTTCTCTATCAATCAATACGCACAGCAATTGCTCAAATTAAAATGGTGTGGGGGAGGGAGGTGGGTGGGGGAGTAAGAGAGAGAGAGAGAGAGAGAGAGAGAGAGAGAGAAAGAGAGAGAGAGAGCGCGGAAATAAAGGTTTTCAGAGTCTGCGAGTTTCGGCCGAATATGGGCGGATGCAGTGGATCCCGAAGCACTTACAGGAGTAGTGTGTGTGTGTGTGTGTGTGTGTGTGTGTGTGTGTGTGTGTGTGTGTGTGTAGGGATGATTGATGGCTCCGGTGCAGTGCTATACTTTCCCTGGTTCCGCCCTCTGTTGTGTCAGCGCGCTTATCCACTTCCTCACTTTGTTTTGTTTCACCAAAACCAAGCTCAGCGTAACACCACAGTGTAACACCACTGTAACGGGGCAGAGGCCCGTTACACAACACCTACAGGAAGTGATGTTACCAGACTTCATAACACGTACAGGAAGTGTTGTTACGGGTCTTCACAACACGTACAGGAAGTGTTGTTACCTCGGAATTTCTAACATATACAGGAAGTGATGTTACCGGTCTTCATAACACGTACAGGAAGTGATGTTACCAGGCCTTGGTAACGCATACAGGAAGTGTTGTTACCAGGATTTAATAACACGTTTCATAACATGTACATTAAGTAAAGGTTTTCTTCATGTACGTGATGGTGTGACAGATGGTCTGAGGTAAGTCCTGCAGCCTCATCGTAAGACGAGGGAAACAGGTGTTTGATTGCCCAGTCGCGTGCAGACAAACAACAACATCGTAAATAATGGAAAAATAATAAATGACCAAAAAACTGTTTTATGTTCCACTCCTCTGATCCTTGTTCTTCTACGCCTCTTAATGAAAGATAAAACCCCCACCGACATCACACACGTCACAGTTTGTACATAAAGGTGAGGCTGGGTTGATTTATCTCAGTTTTAGTGTGAAAACCCCCCAAAAAAGGCGATAGAAATAAATAACCCTCGGTAATCATCCTGTGGACACCTTTTGAAGTCCACGTCAGATCAAAGCGGTGTGTTTGTGTTCGACGGGGCCAACGGGGTCGGAGACCGGCCCCTGGGCGGGCGGGGCTCCTGTCGCTGGGTGTAATTGGTGGCTGTCTACCGGCGCCGTTCCACACGTGGCACCGCTCCTTTATTAGTCCAACCGGCAGGCAGGTCTGACTGGGCTAATATGGCCCAGGAGCTACACACACACACACACACACATGCACATGCACATGCATACACATACATGGACATACACACACACATGTAGACATGCATACACACGCACACACATAG
>NW_028180127.1:0-10554 GCF_964030765.1 Micromesistius poutassou | reverse complement strand
CACACACACACACACACACACACACACACACACACACACACACAGCCAAGTGCACACGAACGGACCACACGCACACAATATATAAAATAAATCCTATTGTGTCGTCGTCATTAGGAAGTCCGAAACTCAACAAAGGCGTGTGGATATTTCTTCCTTTAATTACAATAGCGGGGGAAAATTGTGGACTTTTAAAGTAGAAAATACCCTCAAAGCACGACGCTGAATAATAGAGAGGAGCCCTATTATTACAAAGAGGGAAAAAAAAATCAAAGCAAAAGGAAAACAAAGAAAGGCGATGAATACAGACGGAGAGGGGAGGGTGGGGCTGGGCACCGGGGTGGGGGGGGGGGGCTGGGGGGCTGGTGGTCTGAGCCTGTGGTTCGGGAAGAGGGGCCCGATGTTATCACGGGGAGCCCTGCTGGGAGAGGGGCCGGTTCACTGTGCGTGCGGACTACGGTGGGAGCACTGCCTCCGACTGGAGGGTGGCCTTCAAACGGCTCCCTCCCACCTTTCAGTGGGCTCTGCAAATCCCTCCATTGAAGCAGGCTTATTTCTCAACAGCGCCTCTACTATTCCTCCCAGCCCATCCTTAAGAATCCTCTTTGCACATAAACGCCCACTATGAAGTTCCCAGAAAATAGGAAAATGTTCCCTTTCGTGAAATCCATCCGACTGGTGATCAATAGCCTAAGTGGGCGAGGGGGGAATTTCTCTTTTCCAATGTGTTGGCCTCTGGAAAATCCTAATAAGGTAAAACGCAGAGGAGGCTATTGATATAATATAGTGTACATCGGGGTGAGGACATCCATTACAGCGCAGCCAGATTGGATCCGCTGCTATTCCCCCCCACCCCCCCCCCACCCCCCCCCCCCCCCCAATCCCCCATCCGATTGGACAAACCTCTACACGGGGGCAAAGCCCTTTTAGTGGCCACCGCTCCATAGCCACCTCTCATGAAACGTGCGCACGGAACCGAGTGGCGCCTGGCAGGAGACGGGCGTCCATATCTCAGCCAATGAGTGGACGGCAATCCGGGCTCTGATTCTGTTTGGTGACAAATGAGGGAGGAAATGGGAAGGGAGCAGCCAACAGCTCAATCGGCTCAGCTTTAATTGAATGGCCTGTGTGTGCGTGGCTGCGTGCGCGTCCTGGCCTCAGTCTGCCGGGTGAACCGCGCCGAGGGGGAAAGCACATTTGATGCATGAGGGACGGGTTTTCTACTGCCGGTCTTCCTGAGAGCTTCTCAATGGGCTCCGGATGCATAATGAAAAACACATTTTTTGCCAGGAAGTTAAAACAGGCAGCATCTCTTCGTATTTGTACTACTTCTTATTTACCCTCCTCACCCCTGAAAGGCTGTCGTACGTTTTCCGTTCGCTATGTTGAGCTCATTTCTTCAGCCACTGCGGCGGCGTCGTCTCTTTGTTGCACAGCGGCCCCCCGAAAGTTTTAGGAGCAACTTTGCAATTAGATTGTTTTACTACGTCTATTACAGGGTTGCCAACTCTCACGCATCTGGCGTGACACTCACGCTTTCAGCATCAATCTCACGCTCTCACGCGCACGCAAGAGATATCACGCCAAATAGCCCATCTTTGAAAAAATAATAATAATCAACTTCCGTCCATTCACTGTTGATCACTCACTACTAGACCACAGAACATAACGGAAGCATGCTCGTTAGATCGATCTATCTATCCATCTATCCGGACCTACTGCATTGACTGCAGTGCAGGCTGATCTACAACGTCCTCCGCGCACCTTTCTCCGTCGCCGCTCCCTTCTTTTAGTTGCGCGTGAAACGTTTTGATTGAAAGACGCGCGTTTGGGGAGAAGAAAATAAAGTCTTGGTTAAGGTCTGAGTGCACAAATAAATGCCTCAAACGACATCATATTAAAATAACAACGTTACGTTTGTTTTATTACTGTTGTTTTTTTAATGCAATTAATGAGGATACTCCGCTATTTGGTTTCATTTACTTACTCAATACCTAAAATTACAGCCAGGGTATCAAAATGAAAAGGAACATCAAATGTGCATTTTTATGTGATTCCCAACATTTGAACAAGAGAGAAAGATGGCAAAAAGATACCTCAAATAGCTTTTCAGAGAACTTCTCTTAAATGGCCATGATCCTTTCCAAAAACTCTTCCAGTCTGTCTCCCTCCCTCCTTCCATGTCTTCTTCTCTGCCTCTCTGTGTGGACTGTGGACCTTGTTGAAATTCAACTAGAAATTGTTAGTTTGGTGTTACTTAGGCTATATTTTATTTATATTTCAAGTGCCTTTCGAGCTAAGCACGGAAAAACAAGTCAATATAGGCATCAGTTTACTGAATCTCTTGGCTTCTATACGCTATATTTTAATTAAGATATAGTATTTTAATTCTGATTTAACATTAATTCCATGTTGTTACTTTTCAATATCAGTCATTAGGCTAAATAAAGTCACATTTGGCAATGAGCGAGGTCGTTGAAGTAACCTATTCTCGCAATATAGACCCTAAAGGTTTTCTCATGGTTTGACAGCCCTCCTCAAAACAAAATTACAAGGTGTCTTAATGTAGTCTAGGCTATCAACCAATAACCAAATTACTAAACTAATTAAAGGCCATGACACACTGTTACCTTCCGTTAAATTCCTTCTATCTGGGTCAGACTGGGAATAAATTCTGAGCTCTTAGTTAAATTCATATCTATGGCAGCAGGTATCAGTTTACAGCTGTGTTCCCATGTCAATGCATGATTAAATGCATGATTAAAAAATATCTAAACACTTTTTGAATGTCCTACGTCAACAACAGCCAATGGCTTTTATATAAGCCTTCCTTAAATTTGTTTATACTAAGTAAACAAGGACTGTTTTGTAAAAGAAATTGGGTTATGGTTATCAAAAACGTTCGCCGCGCGTGCGCTCTTCGCACGCCCACTGACATTTAGTCTCACTCCAGCCAAAGTCCCAAAGTTGGCAACCCTGCTATTATTCCACCATTAAGCTTTGTTACACCCACAGCAAGGCCAGGCCATTTAATGCCACGAAATATTTTATTTTCTCAGCTAATGCCTTTAAGAAACATTCTACCAAGAACCATTACCGTCAGCATAAAAGTTCATGGTGGCCTGATGCTGTATATATATATATATATATATATATACATGTGCGTGTATGTGTGTGTGTGTGTATGTGTGTGTGTGTGCACAGTGTTAATTCAGCTTGCTGATCGTCAGCCTGTACGGTTTGGGTCCCCATTACCCATCCAAGGCCTCTCTGATCACAGAAGGGCATTAAGGCCGAGTCATTTCTCCCTCTGCGGCCCGTGTGGAAGATAACTGAACATCTATTTCATATCATGTATCCAGCGTTTGAGGATCAATAGGCCCAACGCACACAGGGGGAAACCCCTTTGCTCCAACAGTCCAGCCCTGAAATAGCCCCCGATGTCATTAATTCCATTCCCCTATCTCCCCCTCTCTCTCACTCTCTCCCTCCCTCCTTCTCTCTCTCTCTCTCCCTCCCTCCTCCTCTCTTCCTCCTCCTCCCTCCCTACATCCCTCCCTCCATCTGTGACGACTGCTTGGATTGTAAGTGTCTTCTTTTATTCTCACCACAGAATTAGATTGCTCACCATTTTAGAGGCGCAACCCCGAACAGCTCGGGCCAAAATAAACCTTGTCAATATTAATATCAACGATGAGCCAAGATGGCCGTGTGCCCCCTGATAGGCTCCTTGAACGGGGAGGCCTGGCCGTTTACAAGCAATCTCGGCTTGAACGATTTGAGGTAAAAAAAAAAAATCAAAGAGTGACGTGAGAGGGAGACAGCGGCCAATTAATCGCCTGGCCAACACTCTTTTAAAGAATGAAATATTGAGTTGTTGTTTTTTATACACTGCACACAGTTTCATAAACACTCTCTTAAACCAATTCCACTCAAGTATTCGTTCACCTTTGGTGTTGGCAGCAGTGTGCCTTTCTACGTCCAACGGTTTGAGCGAGGCAGAAGGAGAGCGAGCGGTGGGTGCAGAGTGCGGCCAGAATAGAGCCGTCCATCACTTGTCTGACTCGTCAGGCTGCAGCTCTGTGTAATAATATCAGCATTGTTATTATCTGCGGTCTATTGACTTTCTCTCCTGTCATATATCGTCACCTCCTACACCTCTCCACCCCAGCCACCCTCTCCCTCTCCCTAAGGGTCCCCGGCCCCCACGGGGTCCGACCCAGTGTGTCTCCAGACCCCCTGCAGCCCGGCCCCCGGATCAGATTCCTCCGCCCTGATAGAGGGGGCCATTGTTGTGGGCTGCGGCAGGGCCGTCGGGGCCCATTGTGTGTTGCGCTCCACGCCACAGTCAGCCAATCGGGCCGATAAGATCTGGCGACGGGGGCCTCTCCTCCAGCGACACCCTGCCACTTCTACCCGGCGTCAACAGATTACATTTTCTCAAGTTGACGACTTGTTATCACTCGCGGAGGGCGAGAGCCTGGCTTAATCCTTTGTTCTTTGTTCGCCGGTGACTGCGCCTGAGACTCTTGGACTCTCTATCCTCCTCGCCCTCCGCTGTGACGCCCCTGTTCAATAGGGGATGCCCGCTCTCTGGTCTTTTAATCTTGCTCTTAGGGCATGCCACTTTGTAAAGGGATTACAGTAATGGAAGTTGCAGAAGTGCACAATGATATCCTTTCTACACTTCTCTCTGTCTCTGCCTCTGTCTCGCTTTCGCTCGCTTTCTCGCTCTCTCTCTCGCTCTCTCTCTCTCTCCCTCTCTGTCTCTCTCCCTCTCCCTATCTGTCTCTCTCTATCCCTCTCTCTCTCGGTCCCTCTGTAATTGCTCTCTCCCTCTCTCTCTCTCGCTCTTTCTCTCTGTCTTCCTCTCTCTCCCTCTTTCTCCCTCCCCTCTCTGTCTCTCTCTCTCTCTGTCTCTCTCTCTGTCTCTGGAAGACAGAGAGGTTCAATACTGATTGCATTATTGGGATTCTGGCTTCCTGTCTGGTGATGGTTCATGGTTACTGAGGTGGGGCCTTTCGTCTGGGAACAGAAACCACATGACTGCATCATTTCAAACGTCTGAATGAAATGATCCACGTTATGAGGGTGAGGAACGGAAAGTTCTTTGCTACAATTTCTGTCACCCCAAAAACAAGCCGAGATTGTTTTGCACTCTGCTTCAAGCACAGTTCTCAGCCATTACTCCGGGGGAACTAAAGAACCGAGCATTGGAGCAGTGAATCTGCCAAGGGGATAAGCATTTGAGTTACGGCAATGCTTTTCAGCTTTGTTCATGCAGTGAAACAGGTTGCAGTTGGTGTTGGTCTAGCGATGGTCCTGCAGTAAAACCATGCACCGTGCTCCCAGTTCAGCCCAATCATTATTTGATGAGATGCTGGGTGAATCCCCTTCTGAAAGATTGCCAGGGCGATTCATCAATCTCCAGCTCAATTAAATCTTAAGATGTGTTTTAGTTGTTGTTGTCTTTGATGTTCACTAGTTAGAATGCCCTGCCAGATATGAATACAATTATTACCACTACTACTACTAATACTATTACTACAACTACTACTACCTGTACTGTTACTGCTATTATGCTAGTGCCAATGTTTAGAACGTCTCCTTATACAGTGGTTCTATTTAAACTACTACTGCTACTGCTATTCCTACTGCTTGTTTTGCTAGAGCCAGCGCCTGAAAGTCATCTCATACAGTGGTTCTAGTGCCCCGCTCACATAGATATTCCAGGACTGTCTGAAGCACTGCCCTTTGGTGTCTCTCTCAAACCTGCAGGATGAGTGCAAAGCTCACACTCATGTTCTGTGTTCCTGACCAAAAGAATGTGAGTGTCGCGGGACTGAACAGGAAGAGCTCGCTCTCCCACCATCTCTCTCTCTCTCTGTCTCTCTCTGCATCACCATCTCTCTCTCTCTCTCTCTCTCTCTCTCTCTGTATCACCATCACCATCTCTCTCTCTCTCTCTCTCTCTCTCTCTCTCTCTCTCTCTCTGTATCACCATCACCATCTCTCGCTCTCTCTCTCTCTCTGTATCACCATCTCTCTCTCTCTCTCTCTCTCTGTATCACCATCACCATCTCTCTCTCTCTCTCTCTATCACCATCTCTCTCTCTCTCTCTCTCTCTCTCTCTCTGTATCACCATCTCTCTCTCTCTGTATCACCATCACCATCTCTCTCTCTCTCTCTCTCTGTATCACCATCTCTCTCTCTCTCTCTCTCTCTGTATCACCATCACCATCTCTCGCTCTCTCTCTCTGTGTATCACCATCTCTCTCTCTCTCTCTCTCTCTCTCTCTCTCTGTATCACCATCTCTCTCTGTATCACCATCACCATCTCTCTCTCTCTCTCTCTCTCTGTATCACCATCTCTCTCTCTCTCTCTCTCTCTCTCTCTCTCTCTCTCTCTCTCTCTGTATCACCATCTCTCTCTCTCTCTCTCTCTCTCTCTCTCTCTCTCTCTCTCTCTCTCTCTCTCTGTATCACCATCGCTCTCTCTCTCTCTCAGTCACTCTCTGTCTCTCTCTCAGTATCACCACCTCTCTCTCTCTCTCTGACAGGAACACTAAGTCTGATGAGAAAACAGAAAACAAACACACCACACTTGCTTATGTAACAAACTCACCCTTATGCAATGCCCTCTGCAGGAACCTCCTCTGTTTGTGATGACAGCATCCCGCCGTTCGTGTTTACCTTCTGTTCTTACCCTCTATGATTCGTCCTTTGAAACAAGTCTTTTAAAACAAAAAAAAAAGGCACGTACCCACTGAAAACATTTGGACTGTCTTTGAACAGCCTGATTATGTCACCGTGTGTACTCCTGCACCGACACGCTCATTAAAAGCAATCGGACACGCACCCACTGCAGGTTCCCTTTGGTCCTCTCCTGAGAGAGAGAGACGAATGAGCACGAGGAGGTTGACAGACAGGGGAATGGAGGGGGACAGTGATGGGCCGCAGCCATGGCCGGGCTGACAGGGAGCCAGGAGGCTGGATTCATTACTGGCCAGGCCTCGCATCGCCCTCCCTGTTGGTGTTAATTACCCCCCCCCCCCACTAAAACATTGGGGACTGCGGCGATTGCACACCTGTGTCATCAGGAGGGACGCACACACGTGGACAGACGGACTCCGTGTGTTCTAGTTTGCAGTAGTGGAGTGGCCATCAGAATGATAATGTGTGTGTGTATGTGTGTCTGTGTGTGTGTCTGTGTGTGTGTCTGTGCGTGTGTCTGCGGGTGTCTGTGTGCGTGTCTGTATGTGTGTCTGTCTGTGTGTCTGTCTGTCTGTGTGTCTGTATGTGTGTCTGTTTGTGTGTCTGTCTGTGTGTCTGTCTGTGTGTCTGTCTGTGTGTCTGTCTGTGTGTCTGTATGTGTGTCTGTCTGTGTGTCTGTATGTGTGTCTGTCTGTGTCTGTATGTGTGTCTGTTTGTGTGTCTATGTACGTGTCTGTCTGTATATGTGTCTGTATATGTCTGTAGGTGTGTCTGTGTGCGTGTGTGTGTGTGCGTGTGTCTGTGTGTGTGTCTGTATGCGTGTGTGTGTGTCTGTGTGTGTGTGTGTGTGTGTGTGTGTGTGTGTGTGTGCGTGTCTGTATGTGTGTCTGTGTGTATGTGTGTGTGTGTGTATGTGTGTGTGTGTGTGTGTGTGTGTGTGTGTGTGTGTGTGTGTGTGTGTGTGTGTGTGTGTGTGTGCGTGTCGATATGCGCGTCTGCGACAACACAGTGGTACTGGGTCAGCCGCCCTCCAGAGCCGTGGGCCGGCACCGCCAGCCACTTCAAACACATCGGCCCCTCAGAAGATTCACCTGGCGCCCACGTCCCAGTCCCCCCTCCCCGGGGCCCGTAGTGCGGCCCAGCGTGGCATTATGGGAAAGGGCAACCTGACAGGCTCCCATCACCATCAGCCTATCCCACCCACCCACTCTCTCTCTCTCTCTCTCTCTCTGTCTCTCTCTCTCTGTCTCTCTCTCTGTCTCTCTTCCCTTCTCCTCCACTGGATCGTGGCCCTGAACTTTGTCTGCTCGGAAAACACATCTATACCTCAGAGGAAAGATTGCTCTCTTTGTTGTTGTTGTTTCTCTCTGTCTCTCTCCCTCTTCTCTTCCCCCACTCTCCCCACTCTCTCTCCCCTCTCTTTGCCCCCCTCCCTCTCCACTCTCTCTCCCCTCTCTGCCCCCTCTCTCCTTTTTCTCTCTCTCTCTAAATTATAAACGTCTCAAAACACCGGCTCAGCTCTTTCTGAGTTTAACAGTGAAGAATAGTTGCAGGGTTTTACACTCTTCCCGGCTTTAGCTCCTAATAGGATTTGTGGCTTGCCCTATTCCCACCGTTATCCCACACCGACGGCTACGCTCTCTCTCCACAAGTCTGAACCAGAGGGAGGAGGGAGGAGGAGCGCAGCTCAAGTCCGGAATATTATTCCCTCTGCTGTGTTCTCGCGGCCGCTACCGAAGGAAATTAAATCTGTTAAATGGAGATGTGGAAAGAGGAGTAGCTGTGAGTATGACGGGATCACGGCGACGGGTGTCACCCCCGGACCGGGATGTTAATAGGAAACAGAGTGACCTTCGCATCAGCATCAGGTGGAGCCGGCTATAACCGGTTTCCACGGGCCGGGTGTCGGAGGGACACGGAGCAGGGGTCGGGGGTGGGAGGGGGGGGGGGGGGCACGGGTGTCAAAACAACAAAATCTAATATTTGCTCTGGGTTCGTTCCCTCCCCGTGAGGTGAAGAGGTGCGGTGGCGGCGGAAAAGGGTTTTTCAGAAGCAGCGGTTTGCATGTGCCCCGGTCGCCCCGGTCGCCGCGGTCGCCGCAGCTCCCTGTTGTGCTCGCCGTGTGATCTGAACGCTAAGAAGGCTACCGGGGGTGCGGCGGCCACCATTTTAATCAAGCCACTGCATGTCGCGGCACAGACGGCGAGGGCCAAACAATCACCGCCTTGTTTTCAGAGAGCAGCGGCGGTTGCTGCGCAAAAAAAAGCACTCGGATGGAGTCGGCTGTGCCAAATATTGCATTTCAATGATCTCCGTTGAACCCTGGGAGAGATGGAGGGAGCGGTGCCCGGGCAACAGAGGCGGGCTTTGTTCAAGGCCTCCTTTGTGTGTCGGTGGACGAGGCTCGGGAGACGCAGGCTAAAATAACATCTCCTTTTTCCGCTGTAAACATTCACCGTTGGATCAGGGTAGGAAAAGTTGATTGCCGGCCGGCCCTCACTGGGGTCATCGGCACCATTTAATTACATTAAAAGGGGGCTGAATTAGACTCTGCAAACAGACAGGGCTTAAGGGATTATCGGACCTCTGGCCGGGGGATCAGATTTGTACCTTCCGGCGTGATATGCTACGGCCGGTTCCTGGCAGACTCTGACTGCGGCGGGGAGCAGGCTGTCGCGGACAGGGCGTCCCGAGGCTAGCTGTCCTTGATTTCCTACTCTGTTTATCTAGTTATTCATTTAAATTAAGCCGTCTGGAAAAAAAAAAACACGGAAACTAGCCGGCCCTCGCCCTTTAGAGTGAGCGGTTATTACAGTGAGCCGGTGGTGCAGGCCATTACGGCGGTAACTCCAGCTCACAGTCCAGTGCCCCCCTGCCCGATGTCCTTCTATGGGTTTTTCTTGTGTTAATAACCATTTGCAGTGTCTGAAATTCAGCCAAAATAGGCGCTAGACCACAGGGCTAGTAACTTTCAAAAGTTACTAGCGCTGGTGTAAAGTTACTAGACCAAGCAAATCAATGTGTGCCGTAGGCACGCGCATCATGTTTTCACATCAGACATCACAATTTTCAGAATAAAAATAAAAAAAGAAGCCATTTGCTGGACTTTCAGCTCAGAAAAGATAGAATTTCATCATGGACATTATTATTGTGTCCATGATGATACACATATTATTTATGTGTGTTTTCAGCTATTTTTGGCATGATTGTTTTATCAGTATAAACCACTATAAACCACACCACTGATGGAGCATGATGATGTAAACCTCTCTTGGACAGCATCTATAAGATTGATTGCAAACAATTATTCATTCATTCTTTATACAGTACATTTCAATGCTAGTGCTGAATATATTACTATTAGTCACAGACGTGCGGTCAGGGGTGGCAGAGGAGGCAGAGCTAAGGGTGGTATAGGGCCAAGCCCTTGGACTTTCAAGGCCCTTCCCTACTAGAGCATGGAAACCCGACCAGAGCTCGGTCACATCAGCGAGATAAATATAATAGAATAGAATAGAAACTTTAATTGCCACACAACAATGTTGGTATTTTTTGGCATTGAAGATTTAAAATTTAAAACAGCTCTTTTTGTAGAGTAGCCAATGGGGTCGGTCGTTTCACTTGATATAAAGGTTTGTTTTTGTGATTTAAATAAATTTAAAATAGGACGTGAGTGTGTGATGAAATTTGTTTATGTATGACAACGCAAATCGTGCATAAATTAGCCTAGTCTAGCCTATGTGCGCAGCGCAGATGATGGGAGACGTAGGTGGCATCAGGAGTTTATTAACCACGGAAAACTACGTCTACTTTGGAAGTATTTCTACTTAGTAGTCAAGGCG
>NW_028180128.1:0-24701 GCF_964030765.1 Micromesistius poutassou | reverse complement strand
AATGGTTGCTGGGAATGTTTGCAGGAACTCCCAGCCATTACACAGAAGTAAAGAAGACTAACCCCCTGATATGGTGCAGACAGGGAATGCATAGTATATTGGCCTATATGATATGTGCTTCAAAAATATTTTTTGTAAACAAATGCAAAGATTGAGATCCAAAATAATAAAAAAGGCATCCATACTCTGGTTGGCACATACAATTACTGTACAGCATACATTAGTGGACTAATTTTGGCCACACCCTTTTTTTGTTCTATGAAACTAAGCTTTTCTATTGTGATCGGGCCTGAGTCACTAGTGGCCTTTTTCCATTGGCACTTTTGGCCATGCCAATCCATGCTGCGCTGATATGCGTTTCTATTAGCGGTTTAAACGTGCAGAGCTGTGCCAAGTTGTGCCCGAGATTAACCATCTCCGGAGTCGGGCCAAAGGATGCCCTTCGCGCCTCCAAGCAGGCTGGAGTGGCGTCAGCAGTCTGCTTGCTACGCCTCTCAGATGGTGGTAATATAGACTATAACACACTAGCTGAGTTAGTATAACACACTAGCTGGGTTAGTATAACACACTAGCTGAGTTAGTATAACACACTAGCTGAGTTAGTATAACACACTAGCTGGGTTAGTATAACACACTAGCTGGGTGTCTCCTGTGAATGAGGTGCATCACCATAAGCACAGGTTAATGACAAAACGTCTTGACAGCTTGGTTGGTTATTTGTTTGTTCCTAGAACGATATAAGCTTAATAAAAAAGGGTTATGAAGGTTAGATAGCCCGAACCATGTGATTTTTTTTTTTCTTCTTTTTTCCTTCATGTGATTTTTTTACCTTCCCTTGTAAAAAAAACAATGGCTTGTTAAAAAGGAGACTTAGGGATTGGGATAATTATATTCTAGGGATTGTTGATAATTATATTCAACACACCTTTTGCTTAATATCAGGGACATCGTGTGGCACTCACAATGTTTCATACATATTTTTCTATGCGTTAACAAGACTAGTCAGAAATAATTATGCTGTCAATGATCTATGGAGATCAGGAAGCAAAATAAGGGAACATTGAACGTCATGAATTAATTCATCATCGCGGATATAATCGTGTGTTCCCCACTGTCTGAAAGGTTAAATACATAAAATGTCTTCACTTAAACAAATCAATCAAATTTAGGTAGGCTATAATACAGAACTAAAAAGGCCACAATAAGTGTGTGTTGCGTCATTGACTCAAGACGAGCGAGTCATCAGTTGAAGACACGCCTTTGAGCGCGTCGCCCTGTTGAAATGGAGATGCAAGTCCCAGCCGATCTGGGCGGCAGTGGCAGAGTAGGGACAGGCCACTGTAGTATAACCCCTATGCATGTTGGGGAAAAACATTAGTCCAGGATTTGCGTTCTTCATGACATCAATGGTCCAACTTTTCCAGTTGGACTGCAAATTTATTTTTGAGGAATCAGAGTTCATGTTCCAGGCCGCAATTCTTTGATCTACAACATGATTATGAATCAGTGCTCTCTTATGTAAGAAAGAATATAGCCGAACGTAACTGTCCCCCTTAAAGTAGTGCTGTGTTTTGGAGTGTTAGGGTACAGTATGGTGCTGTCTCAAAAACAAGGTCATGGATAATACAATTATGAAGTGGCATAATAATGTAGTGCACTGTATATAGAAATAAAAATCTAATATTTGTTTAAATCAAAATAAAATTAGAAAAATCAATACAAGAATGACTTCAACTTGATTTACGTTATCTTTCCTAACTATACAAACTATAGTCACAATTAAAAGGTTTAATTGATAGACCCTTTTATAAGAAAAATAAGTTAAATATTTTAGCTTTATTCTAAAGATACCATTGACATGAGGCTTCCTTTACACCAGCAGCTGTAGTTCTGGGGCAGCTGTCCAGTTGCCACGCTGCAGACCCCCCAGCTGACCGTGGACGCCGATGCAGCAGCGCTAGATCCGTTTGTGAACTAGTGCTTGCTCATTCATAACCTACGTATGTGGCAGGTTAAACTGTATGTCCATTTTTCATGGGCTACCACACATTCTTAACTACTTACTAGTGCACAACAAACATTGGCGTTAAATTGCCTGGATTTTCAAACCAGGAAGTTTTCATTTAATTAGGCTTCCTGATTCCATTATCTTTCCCTTATTAAAGATAAGACTTTCATTGTTTAAACGGTCACCATCTGTCTTGTTTTGGTCCATCAGAACTACTAACTTAGTTAGTAGTAACTTACTTAGTATTTTTTCCTAAAAAAATGTGTTTTATCAACAGCTCAACCAATAGGTTAACAAAGACCCTGCACATGCTCAATACCATCCATACAAGCAAATTGGCTTTGCTGCCACTCATCATTTTGCCCCAGGACAGTGTGATCTATGAGCCTTCTGAAAATATTTTAGTTTAGGGTTGTTGGGGCTTGCGATACCATCACAGACATCACAAACATGTCTTTTAAATCATTGAGGTTATGCATGTGATGACCACACATCTTTTATTTAATTTTATGCTGCTTTCTTGGCTACGCCCTCAAAATATAGTTTTGATCTGATTGAGACGTGCCTGTTAAAATACCTTTTTCAAATCACTTCTTCACCAAAGAGTACAAAATAGAGAGACTTTAATTAAAACAAACACATACAGATCTGTATTGGTCCTTTGATACAGCAGACACAAACCCTGCCCAGGGCTCCCAGTGATGCTGTGGTTCCCATTGTGTCGGATGGCTTATCCCTGCCCACAATATGCCACTGATGAAAGCAAAACACAGCCTGTATTGTTTTACTTTGTGTGGCAACACATTACAACACAACAACAAACTATGCTTTCTAAAGACAAAACGTATTTCTCCAGTATATCCGCGACCGCGAGTGAGGGTAAATGAAAAGATGGCTATTTCTCTTGTATAAATAAATACCAGTGGCAATTACTCAAAGTGCCATGCATAGTAGGTTATGTATTTTGGAATGTGTTCTTGCGGGCGGCGGCAAGACAAATTGTTTTAAAAACATTATACTTTGGGTCCTCCTTTACGACAGTCGTTAGAGTTCCCCGTAACTTCCGGCTGCTGGAAGAGCTGGAGGAAGGCCAGAAAGGAGTCGGAGATGGCACCGTCAGCTGGGGTCTGGAGGACGACGAGGACATGACCTTGACCAAATGGAGAGGCATGATCATCGGACCTCCAAGGGTGAGCGCCATTACTCTCCCCTCAACCACCTCCAGGGCCTGCTTCGAAGGAGGGCTGTGTTCACATCCTCTAGCATTCAGCCATTTAGAACACTCCAACAAGCTGGCATTGCAATGCCTCATTTAGTTGATCTTTTGTATTGCATGCGTGAGAAAAACTGCTGAGTGACACTGAGTGACACCTAAGCACATGTATACTGTAGGCCAACGTCATGAAGTCTGTTCGATTGACATGTAGCACAAGCTGAGAGAACTGGTGCTGGATATTTCACAATAGTCTCTCACGGCGCCATTTTAAACCTTTCCTCACTGTAATAAATTGTGTGTGTGTGTGTGTTATCCACAGACAATCTATGAAAATAGGATGTACAGTCTCAAGGTCGAATGTGGTCCCCGATACCCTGAGACTCCGCCCTTTGTCAGATTTGTGACAAAGATAAACTTGAATGGCGTGGACAACTCAAACGGTGTGGTGAGTAGTGCTTCTGCTGGCTTCTGTCCTGCTCTGCCCCGGACCACCCAGCGACGACAGAGCTGGCAGCGTACTAGTAGAAGGGATTAGGTTGCACAGTACAAGTACAACAGTATGTGGTCATATGCTGTAGTATTGTAGGCTGCAACTAACGGTTATTTTCATAGTCAATCAAATTTATTATTTCTAATGTTTAAGTCTCAATGTGTACCATTTCAACTAGTTCTTAGCTTAAAATAACCTGGACATTTCTTTAGTCAAGCTGATGGATTTCAATCAAGTCGTGTCCAATAACTGATATGGTCTTCAAATAAGAAATGCTGGCCCTCCCAAAACCGCTCCCACCACACTCTCACTAGAGCGACACTGTCACCTCAGTAGCACAACAAGTAGGACAGAACTGAGTAGGAATTATTCTGATGTATCCTGCCTCGTAACTTAGAGGGCTTTATCTAATACATAGCGACTATATTTTATTAATACTTCTATAAAGTCATAAATAATGCTGTCACAAGCTACCAAAGTGTTATCTCAGGGTTCTCAAGCATTTTAGAAAACATTGATTTTAAAACGTAGATTTATAGTCATGGAAAACATGGGAATTGTCCAAATTGATCAACACTATAAATGGTATTTCATGTTTATGTGGT
Source organism: Micromesistius poutassou (assembly GCF_964030765.1). NCBI lineage: Eukaryota > Metazoa > Chordata > Actinopteri > Gadiformes > Gadidae > Micromesistius > Micromesistius poutassou. Next base: position 20,382 of record NW_028180128.1, on the reverse strand, counting down.
CTAATTTTTAGTCGCCAACTTAAAGTTGGGTTAGCTTGCAATGCTCATTGAGGAGCTAATTGCTCCTAAGTAGGGGGGGCGATAAAATGCTAAAGATGCCACATCACCATGTTTTTAAAGGTAGGAGCACCATCCAGGATCTTGGATGGTTTTCATGTTAGTTCTGTTACTACACCGTCCAACCAAACTAATTTCCTTATTTTGAAAAAGACTAGGTGACATAACCTGACCATTTATGCCAAAGTATCTTTTCAAACTGATTAAGTTTGCAATTCTGCCAAGTTTGAACATTCAACAAAGAATGTTGACATGGTTTAGCATCGGTTTCTTAAGGTAAACGTCAAAAGGTTAACATCTAAAGGTAGCTTATTAGACACAGATCTTCAGAAGAAGTCTATTTACGTTCTTCTTTTTGAGGTGGCAACTCGAATGACGCTCTGAAGTACAGCTAGACCATGAATCACTTGTTTAGAAGAAATGTTTAGAATTTTGTGTTGAGACTTGTCTTGGCCTTCGGCATTCAGCTGTGGAATGGCCATGTGGGACACATATCTGTGGTTGTCTATCAAGTCCTGCCATCAACAATTTAGAGCAATCTTTTGCAACCCAAATGTTCAATTTTTTTCATGGGCCATAAATAATTTCAACAAATGGCGTTTGCTAATGAGTTAACCAGCAGGCCTCGCTGTCGTCTCAATAAGGAATCGTTCTGTTAAATCCAGACACGGCTAAATATATATTTCTGTTCTGAATTAATAACGGACACGATGTGGTCTGTTTCATTAATTCTGTATAAAACAAAAAAAAAAACAGAAGTTGAATCACAATTAACTGCTTCATAAAGCAGTTTTCATCTTGAAAGCATTTTGGGAGTCCCCCACTAACCGAAAGTAATGGGAAAAAATAGGATGGGGAACAATCACACATCAGATTTCACTGTTCTCGTTCCATAATGTGATGGGGAACAATCACACATCAGATTTCACTGTTCTCGTTCCATAATGTGATGGGGAACAATCACACATCAGATTTCACTGTTCTCGTTCCATAATGTGATGGGGAACAATCACACATCAGATTTCACTGTTCTCGTTCCATAATGTGATGGGGAACAATCACACATCAGATTTCACTGTTCTCGTTCCATAATGTGATGGGGAACAATCACACATCAGATTTCACTGTTCTCGTTCCATAATGTGATGGGGAACAATCACACATCAGATTTTACTGTTCTCGTTCCATAATGTCTTCAGGTTGACAAGCAGGCGGTGTCCGCGCTGGCCAAGTGGCAGATCTCCTACACTATCCGGACGGTGCTGCAGGACCTGAGACGGCTGATGCTGTGCAAGGAAAACATAAAGCTCCCCCAGCCCCCTGAGAACCAAATCTACACCAACTGAGGCAGAGCTGCTCTCGCTTCCACCGTTACTCACCACCCACCCCTCTCCCAGCTTTATGGTTTGCGTTCATCTCTCTTCCCCCGTCCACCTCTGTGTCACGTCAAGCCCCCTGCCAGCACCTGTGCACGCACATACATGGCAGCAAAACATAACATATATATATAATGACAAATACACATTAGAATATGCGCCAAACTGCATAGATATACAAACTCAAAGTCATTCTTCATGAAAGCCATCATCATGTCTTGGTCCCCTCCCTCTCATCACTGGAGTTCTGCTCGGAGCAGGTTCGACTAGGCAGGCAGGAGTCTCAGTCCACCCAGATGTGATCATTTGAATACTGTACATCTTACTAATCTTTTTTTTTTTTAATTGTTATTTGTTATAAATTCCGATTGTACAATAACATAAATAATATTATTGTGTGTATATCTTGTGTGTTGCCTTTTTGTAACCCAGTCAACACAATTGTGCATACTATCAACAATATAATTTGGGATCACTTCCTAGTATCTACTGAAAAGACAAATTTGATCAAGGTCACCTATGGAGACGCGTGTATTCAGCCGGTGTCGCAGTACTTGTTCTGGCTGTTGCTATGTATACGTGTTGAATTCTGTTGACCAAATATATGGTACATGCATGTGTGCGTAAAGCTAGGTGCCTATAGAGGAAACGGGGAATCAAGTGGGCAACTTAAGTAAACAAGTGTCACAGAAGTAATCCATTTTTTTTTATTTTGTTGGGCAGTTACCACAAACTGGTAATGATTAGTCAATCCTAAAGTTTCCATGTTTTTGATTTGAACTGAAATAAAATTGTGTTAATCTATCATTGGTTAAACAAAAAAAGGATAACAAAATGATCCCAGTAAACACCCCACTTAACCGCTTGAGAAGAAAACTGGAACCAGCTACCTCTTTTGGTCTTTGTATAGTCAGCACAGACATCTGACTTGTGGAAGTATGTTCTTAACCACTTGTGTTTGTTTTGATTTCTCCTCCCTCCATGTGGGTCATAAGTGTGATGCTAGATGTCTGGTTGTGGTTAGACTGCTAAATAGGTTTTGTGGATTTAAGGTACACCCTTCATGTTCCAGAAAGTAGGTGTCTGGAATTTACCATGACTTGCCTTATGTACAGTGTTTACATATCTTCTGTTCTGACCTTGAGTGATCTTACCAAAACATTGGGGAAACTTGAGTCATGTAAGCACTCCTTTGCCAGCCAATGCATTTCCGATTGAATTTCAAATGTGGCTGGGCATTTAGATTGGCGTTAGCGGCACGTTTTATACCTGGAGGGTTAAGACCTATTTGTGCAATTATTTGTGATTAGGCCTGTGTGTAGTCGACATGGATTTGTTTCCCCCACAATATAGATATGAGTTGCCATGACAAAATTGAATTATTTGTTTTCAACATCCATATTACTCAATTAGTAATAAAAGCTGCTCAGAGTACATCACATCTTGGTAATGTTAATTTTCACGTTCAACTTTGACATTTTAAAAGGTGTGCTTCTTTCAACAAGGAGATGTCTACTGGGCAGGTAACATAGTTCAAGGAAGATAAGCCACTGAATGAGCTCTTCAGCCTTCAATACATGATGGATTACACTAGAAACATAATTCTCCCTTTCCTTAAACGTTAGTGCCTTGTGATTAGCCAGTTCAGACCAACTTCTGAAGTAAATTCTTACTTGGAGAGCACTGTTAAGCAACCGACAGAGGGCGATATTGTCTCCCGTGTAGGTTAAGTAAACCCCCCATAACATGTAAAAACACGCACATTTGATAGACTAAAGCTAAGACGTCACGGGTATCTTATCAGTCAGTCAGCGACCTTCGACAAACGCACCCATAAAGGTGAAATGACCCCAGAACCTGGTCCGGAGTAGCGGACTGCTGGACCGGTCTTTGACCTACCCAGAATGCACGCAAATACGAGGAGCAGGCTGAGAAAGTCCCACACGGTCACTTCTAGTAAGATGACCACGAATTGATCTTGACATTCCCATACATCGGACGTGTAAGTACAATCAGATACTTAGAGATACATAACTGCTTATGTAAACGTCCTGACATTAACGAGGGAAATAAATATTTTTGCTTTAAGTGAACTTTAAGTGAACAATATTTTGTGAATTGTGTGAAATTGCATAATCATTTGGAACTCTTGTCATACTAAAAGCTACGTTTACCACGTGACCATTGAGGTAAACATGCTGCGTTACCATTATCATGAGGCTGATCGCTTGTGTGTGTGGGTGTTGGGGAAGTGAGAGCAGTCAACTGAATGATACGTGGTTTACATGTCCTACTTTTAACTCCATCACCATCAGTAAGTGAAGCAAAAGCATTGGTTAAACATATGTAGGCCTATAGCTCCTGGTGTCTTTTCCTTCATACTATGTATGAAGTCATAAACATGAACATCGACTATTATATACTATATACCTGGTATGTTTGGGAGCCTATTTCATTATCCTGGTTCTGATTAGCAAATAATCACAACTATTAGTCGAAATAATAGGAATATCCATGGTCTTCAATGTTTATTCATTTTCCTCCAATCTTAAAGTTGATTCCTTGAGTTGTTCATGTAGCAGTATGATGCAACACTAACGTTATCTTTGACCTCTTTGGTTACGGCAATTAGCAGAAGTTGACCTGGCTCGGAAGGATTTCTACTGCCTAAATTAAGGCCATAAACACCAGATCAACCCCCCCGGCCCGATGGCTCTACTGGTCCACCTCCTGGCCGCTGCCTTTGGCATGGGCTCCTGGCTGGCAGTGAACGGCCTGTGGGTGGAGCTGCCTCTCATCGTGAACACGCTCCCAGAGAGGTGGGACCTGCCGTCCTACCTGACCGTCATCATCCAGCTGGCCAACGTGGGCCCCCTGCTGGTCACGCTCATGCACCAGCTGCGGCCGGGCTACCTCCGAGAGACCGCCGTCATCTACGCCGTCCTCGCCGTCGGGGTGCTGGCCTGCGTCCTGCTCGCCGTCTTCTGGCGCGTCACCACCGTGGTGGGCGGCGCGCCGCGCAGCACCGCCTTCTTCGTCCTCACCTTCTTCCTGTCCCTGGTGGACTGCACGTCCTCCGTCACCTTCCTGCCCTTCATGTCGGGGCTTCCCGCCAAGTACATCACCACCTACTTCATCGGGGAGGGCCTGAGCGGCTTCGTCCCGGGGCTGGTGGCGCTGGCGCAGGGCGTTGGCATGGCGTCGTGCGTCAACACCACTCAGAACCTGACGGGGGGAGGGGAGGCGTGGGCGCTGCAGACCCAGTACCTCCCGCCAAACTTCTCCCCGGAGGTTTTCTTCTCCTTCCTGGCGGCCATGATGTGCGTGAGTCTGGCCGCGTTCGTTGCTCTGAAGAAACTCCCCCGGGTCTCCTTCGACCTGGCCGCCGACGCCCTGGTCCCGGAGCGCGGCGCGTCGGCCCCCGCCGGGCTGGACAACCCCGGCCTGGACGAGCCCGACGGGGGGGGGCCCCCGCTCCAGCACGAGACCGAGGAGACGAACGGGAAGCTGCCGGCGGCGGCCCGGGCGCACTTCTCTGTTTACCAGCTGGGCTTCATCTACTTCCTGGTGGTGTGGGTGAACATGGCGGCCAACGGCCTGCTGCCCTCCGTGCAGACCTACTCCTGCATGCCCTACGGCAACCTGGCCTACCACCTCTCGGCCGCCCTGTCGTCAGTGGCCAACCCGGCCGCCTGCACAGTCGCCATGTTTTTTCCAAATAGGTAAAGATTCAGTTTTGAAGCAGTCCGTCACCAGACACCTGGCTCGATCAATAAAGTGATCAATAGACATTGCTATGAATAATCCCATGGCCCCACAGTGTGATGTGGAAAATGGCAATCACATTACACGTTTTTAAAGGAAATCTATATGATATAATGTATCTGTTTCCAGTCCAGAGGCCTGAGGACCACGTGATGATTTAGCGTTTGACCCGTGTGGTTTCCAGGTCGCTGCTCTTCCTGGGCGTGCTGGGGGTCCTGGGCTCAGCGTTTGGGAGCTACAACATGGCCATGGCGGCGCTCAGCCCCTGTCCTCTGCTGCAGAGCTCTCCAGTGGGCCTGGCCGTCATTGTGAGGCTTCGCTGAGCGACGAGGCTGCTTAATAAAGAGCCACCCACTGGCTTTATCAGCAACATGGCGGCAATAATTTAATTATGCATCAAGGATAAGATATGTTCTTGTGGGTTTTGATTATCATAATTAATTAATTACAGTAGTATATTGTTTTATATAGTATTCATTAAAATACACATTTGAACTGATTATCATGAAATTTGTCATGATAAATGACAAATATATGAAAGGTTTATGGGTAAAACATTACTAAAGAGAAAAGACAGACTTGTACATTTGATATGCATATTGTATTAATGTTTTCATTGTAATCCCCAGGTTCTCTCATGGGTCTTCTTCACTGGAACATTTTGCTACGTGAAGGTAATGGTTGGCGTCATCCTTAGAGACAAGAGTCACAGCGCCCTCGTATGGTGTGGAGCTGCATCTCAACTGGGATCCCTGGTTGGCTCCGTCACTATGTTTCCACTGGTGAACACCTACAAGTTGTTCAAGTCAGGAGACTACTGCAACACCAAGTGCCCACTATGACGGTCACAACACGATGTTTACCTGTGAGCTGCAACGATGCTCGACCATGGACGTCTGCTCAATGCTCAAATAAGACACCGTTTGCAACACTTGAATACAACGAAGGCTGTCATTTCCAGGAAATGTACTGGCTGATATAAATATTTGTTTGATAAATATTTGATATATATATATGGGTACACCCAAGCTACGACTACTGGTCGTTGAAGAAATCGTCGATATTTCCTGCAACGTGATGGGAAATTACATTCGCTCAGAATGCTTCTTTGGCGAGTACAGGGGACTTCCACTAGATGGCGCACATATACCTATGATTCAAAGACGTGCCTCTACTCATAAAGAAGACTGGTTTTAATCAGGACATTAAACCAACTCCAACTCTAACTCTGTGCTTTATTGTTTGTTCCATCCATCCATCCATGTTATAATGATACCTTATTTGAGACATCTTATTCGATTAGATATTTGATTATCGATTAGAAAATCTCAAACGCTTTTTTTTAATGGAGGTTTTATAACTAAATATCAGAGGGGCACAACTAAGCTCAAGGGACACTTGCTAGCCGTATGCAACCGGACCTCCTGCAGCAAAGGGCCACATCAACAACTTGTGACACAGAGCGGCCGGACCGAACCATTGAGCGTGGGAGTCTCAGCCTTCTTCTGGAATAGAAGAACCCCAAGCAATTTCATCCCTTTCATACATTTGTAGTGTCTTTGAAATGCAGACTTTGTGACATTCACTGAAACGATGATGCCAATACAGTGATGAGCAACAATAAACATGTTATAAAACAAATATTACGAGAATTCAGGGGAAAAGAGAGGATGTGACGGTGACCCTGATCGGGGGGCGGGGGGGACGGACGGACGGACCACACAGTAGAGACCTAATCCCAAAGGCCTGGGATACTTCTCAACGATGCTGCTGCTGCACATCCCCTGAGGAGGGGCGCAAGGACGCTGGTGAGCCATGGGAACCAGAGAGTGGTTCCTCGTCAGCAGCTGCTGGCGCTCCCTACCCCCCTGACCCCTCAGACAGGACCATGGGGAGGAAGCAGGGTTGTGGGGGCGTGGGGGGGGCGGCGGGGGGGGAGAAGGGGTCCCCAGGCCGGCCCCTGTAGGGAGGCACAGGGAGGAGGGTTCTAATTACCCACACTCAAAGGGGGGCACTGGCTGTTGCCTCTGCTGCTGGTCACTTGGGGGTTTCCCTGACCCCTACGCCGAGTCCAAAAAGAAAAGAGGAAGGAAATCAAATGGGCCCGCAATTAGCCGGGTATCGCCTGGAGGACCAATGATGTGTCGTGTAGCAGCACAGATGTGACTTCTTTATTCTGATTTGTCGAAACTACGGGGCAGTATAAATTGTACTTCAGATGACAGCCGTCTGGTTAATGCAATCAGAACAGATTGATTGATCTTTATGTGATAATAGGAAATATACGAAGAAGAATATCACGGGCCTTGCTCTTTATTGTCTCATCCGTCTCTCTTCCTGGAGGTGCAGAGCCTTTTTAACGAGGCGCATGCGACAAGCCCCTAGAAGACGCTGCTGTCGCCCCACGCATTTCAATTCAGAGCCTCGCGTTGTCAAGTGACCTTGAACTATTGGTGCCAAAAAAAAAAAAAAAAAGAAGCAATATTTTATCCCCTAGCATCATTAGCTAAAATTCCTTGATGGGGTGTGTGGGGGTCTTTTGTGTCAGGGCGACCGACGGGACAAAGAACAGTGTATCGTTTCTGCGGGGTTTTGTGTGTCAGATGGTCCCATGGTTCCTCCAGCTGGCCAGGAGGAGCTGTGGCCACCTGGATGCGGCGCTCTGGTCCTGTGAGATCCTGCAGTCTCCTCTGCCATGTGAAGCCTGCACTTACTACACCACAGAGTGATCCATCTGCTCAGGACGGCACCACCCAGAGAGCCGCCGCCCCCTCCCCCCCTCTCCCCTCCCGGCCCTTTCCCTTCCCCTGTCCCCCTGCAATGTGTCACGTATAGGAGGGAGGTTTTATACCCTTGCTTTAATGGCGAATGAGAATAAAAAAAATCCAAAGAACCATGACGCAATAAATGCATGGAGCCGGGCGGTAGCTGCTGAATCGACAGATAGATCACCTGTGTCCTGGGTGCACAGCGGCGGCGCTCGGTGACATTGTGCGGGGCGGTCGCCGGCCGGGCAAGGCTCACTGAGTGAGCGTGTTAGAGAGCGACGGCGGCGCACTGCAAAAAGCATAATAACCGAATGCGCCCGGGAGAGGAGATAAAGATTTATCCTCAGAATGTATCAACAGGGCTTTCAGAGAGAGAGTGCGGAAACACACTTGAGTATATCTGGCAGGGACGGCGGAATCTGGCAGCTTATTTTTCAGGTGAACAGCTTGTGGGCAAGCAGTTGCTGAAGCACGGGCGCCATTCAGATACAGGAAGGAGGCGACGGGCCGACAGCAGCCCCCCCCCATCGCCGCCGCCGTCCCTCCCTCGCTCGCGTTATTTTCCACACATACTCCCGTTTAATGAATTCCGTCCCATTTATTTTGAATTGAAGGTGACAGCCGTCTGTCACTCCGCGGCGCCGTCCTCGGCGGCGGCGGCGGCGCGAGGGCCTCGCTCCTCGTTTTCTATCAGCAGGTATTGATGTTGCTTTAATGAAGTGCCCATCGCTCCACCCCCGGAGGAGAGACGAGTCTGTCAGCATATGTAAATGCTCTCTGGCTGTCATTGTTGTGGTGGAGTTCAGCACGGGTCAGCATGGAGTCCCCCTCTGGGAACCCTTTGTTCCCGGGCCCGACTGTGCAACATGAGTGGACCAATTACAGCGCGGCACAGCAGGGGAGGGGGCTTGGGGGGGGGGTGGGGGTGCAAACTTGTAACACTGCTGTAGTGAGCTAATTATTACCTCAAGATCAGCAGTGCAGAGCGTCAAACGTCATGTGTTTGGTTTTTGTTGGGTTGGGTTTATTCGTTGCTGCTTTCATAATATGCAATAAAATGCATTGTTGCTGCATTGAACATTTTTTCTGTTGCTCATATATATATGTATACTTTTTTTTTTTTTTTTACTATTTGGGATAAATGTCGGCCTCATAGTCAATCATGACCAGTCACTGACTAGTTAAATCCCAGTGGTTCTCCTTTAAATTGTCAATGCAAAAGCAATTTACAGACCACTGACTGCCAGCACAATAACCTTGATATAGTGTCAAGAAATGATTCATGGAAATGTGCACTGCCTTCTCTCAGCTGAGACCGGACCCGGGCGGCTGGGGATGTTGATACTACGCCAACATGGCCAGACAACCAGAATATTTGCATACATTAACTTGCATATTGTAAAACACACGCTGGAGTTATTGTCCCAGCACACCTTTTAGCACCATGACCACCCGAATACAAAGGATTTTCTTTGCCATGCAATTAAATTTCTAATTATATTAAGTTGAATAACATTCTTTGACTTATGGGGTAAGGTAAATGTGAGCAATCAAAATAATTTAAAAACTCTTTGGAACACATTCACACACCACACTAAAAACGAGTTTACCACATAATATCATCATACCTACTACATGCATATTGTGGATCACAATATGCCTCCCCCCATTCTGCTAGCTGGTCTACTCTCCCTCTCGTTGGTCTCCTGTATCCCACCCCCACTGACCTAGGACAGCTGCTATGAGCTACCAGTGCCCCCCTTTGTGTGTGAGGCCAGTCAAGTGGAAAATGGCTGCGACCGAGAGAGCCCACTTCAGAGAGCCATCATGCTTTGAAGGGGCATGATGGCCTTTGACAGTCACAGTGTTAACACGGCATCCACACAAACACGGCACTGCTATTACCGTGTTTACTAAAGCAGGGGGTAAAAAAGACCAGAGGATCTGCTGTTTGACGCCAGCGGTGGCGAGCCGGCTCTCTGAGCCGCGCTGGAGTGGCCCGGTGGGGAAAGAGGGGCCGCGGTGAATCACAGCCAGGTGCCCGGGATGCTATTTCAACGGGTCACTTATGCCCTGAGCGAACGAGCCCCAGAAGTCCAGGTCCCAGGATGGGCCCTGTATGAGGCGGCGGCGGCGGCGGCGGCCCCATTGCTATGCTGCTCTCCACTAGCGTGCTTTATCCGGCGCCTGTAGCCAGCCCCCCTCCAGTGTTCAGCGGCGTGTCTCCCCACGCCGAGCGGCTCGGGATCGATTCACTGCCCACGGAGCTGGGCTGGAACAACACAAGAACGAGCAGCAGTGATTTTAAACTGCAACAAATGGTTGGCGGTGTCGGGTTGGGATCCAGATTTCAGGCGCTCGTTACCTGCCACAGATGCCGCTGTTGTTCTGTGTCGGCGTATGACCAGAGGCTAGGGACCGGGCAGTGCTTGAAAAGAGCAGGAGGTGCCATTGTGCTGCACCACACCTGATCTCAGAAAATCACTTGGCCATTCCTCCCCTCACACACATCTCCCAGGCATCGCCTGCAGGCCTTCCATCTGTTGCTGGGAGAATGTATGGCTACGGACACATGTCCCTGTTTACATGTCAGCAAGAGAGCGAGGGAGAGTGGGAGGGGAGGTAGGTACGTGTGGGCGAGACGCGCTGTTCTCAACAGCGCGGCGCTCCCGCGCTCCCCGCGTGAAACTGATATTTAAATGAGAGAAAAGGTTACAGGCAACTGTGGCACGCATGCACGGTGTGTAATTAGCACAAACAGAGGTGGTGGTGGAGAGCCAGGAGAGTAGTACTTAGATCTTCAAATAAAACACCTCGTTCTCTGTAACCCTGTGAACAGATGAATATAATCACATCAAATCAAAGGACATCGCGGGCCCACTAACAAATGTTTGTTTCCTATCAGGTCTGCACTATGCCACTATCAGCGAGCCTCTTATCATCTCTCGGGATATCTGAGTGTGGCTGAGTGTGTGTGAATGTGACACTAAACTCCACATCCTGGGAAATGGCGAATGCCAATATTAATACAGCATTACACAGCACGCGCTGTTTCATTGAGCAGCGACAGGAGCATCACCGTGGAACCCATTGAGCCACAATGGAGCTAATCATGACATTAAGGGGACGCGACCTTGCGTCTCCCAGGGTACGGGTTGAAAGACGTGCCGCCCTCATCTACATTATGATCACTCAACGTGGCAATAGAAGGGAACCGGGAGAGAGGAGACACGGCCAATAGGTTCTTTACGCGGGTCATGATTTACAGTGCGGCCGGGGCGCGTGGCAGAGGGCAGGGCGTCGGGAACTAAGAGCCTGACGAATGTGGAGATTGCCTGGTCTGGAGGCAGCGTGAGGGCGGGCCGGCGGTATGTGATGCCGTTGACCTTGTGGATGTCAAGCGTCATGTGGCACGGAGGGGAGTGGAGCGTTTGGGGTGATGGATATCTGGTGCCTCGGGTTTCTGCCCGGGGTCAGCCCCCCCCCCCCCCCCCCCCCCGTCTGCACAGATGCAAAAATGTGGTGGAAAGTAATCTAGTAAAATGGCAATAAACGCATCCTCCGTGTTTGTTTCACCATTTCCCTCCTTGTAACATTAGGGGTTTGTTTTTTTATTTTCTCCCCGCGCCGTCACTGAGGGGTCACTGCTGTCAGACGTAGCATTACTGCTCACCGCCCAACGGCTTAGTAATTCACTTTTATTACAGTGGAAAATGCTGTAGATCATGCTAGCACTACTCTCCGGTAAGTAGAACTATTCTTGGTGGAAAACAATCATTTGCAACATTTATCTTCGCCCCTGGTTATGCTCTTTCTCCCCCTGCACTCTCACTTGAGCGTGATTTAGTCCCTTACGGGATACAGCGCTGGAGAGAATGTCATATGCTAAGATGACCTCTCCATGCCTCGGTGGCTCTGAGCCAGCCGCGGAAGGACAAAGACACGCAAATACACATGCATGCACGCACGCACGCACACACACGCGCGCACACACAAACACGTGCAAGCACGTATACACACATGCACATATGCACGCAGACACATGTACCCACATAAACATGCACATGCATGCACATACTCATGCTAACACACACACTCACACACTCACACATGCAAGCCAACACGTGCTGGCCAACATACATGCACACGGAAGCTAACGTGCATGCATACATGTGCACGTGCACACACACACACACACACACACATACACACACACACACACACACACACACACAAGCCTCACAGAAACACACAGTAACCTCCCACACACATGCACTCACACACACGCACACTCTGGTTGATGACGACAATTGGCAAAGTCCCCCACCCTCACAGTGACCCCAGCCACTGCTGGATGTATCCAATGGGAAGAGCTGGCTCAATAAATCTACAGGACTCGGATTTAGACTCTCTCACACACATTGTCCTTGAAAGTGGCAGTGCGTGGCAGGTGAGGCTATGGAGCAATTTTTTAAACAGTAGCTTTGGCCATGTTTCTTCCCTGCACCTCATCACCGTGGCGATGTGTGACGCCTGAACCATGTCAGCTGCCTTCATATTTCCAAAGCGATTTAGGAGATTGGAAGGGGGGCCGGTATTTGAATGCTGCTAGCATGGCGTCCACATTGGAGCGCCCTCGGCGAGGCCAGCCAACAAGCCCATTGAGAAATTAGCCGAGCCCCCCTCGTGTGTCTCCATCCTTGAATGAATTATTCAGCCGTCCGGGCGGGAGCCGCACCGGGAGACCTTGGGACGGGGAGCTGAGTCAGCGCCCAGGGCCCTTTAGGGTGACACTCTAAACCCTGCCGCGGACGCCCTTCCTCCAGGTCGAAGTGCTCTGCCCCGCCACGCGGTGGTTATCGTATGGACAGGGGAAACCGAGCGGGGGAAACCGAGACGCTTTGCTCAATATCGCCGGCGCAGTCAGTCAATAATACCATTCATATTACTACTCGATATCAGTCAGTGGGGGCGGCACGCCAAACACACGTCCTGGTAGAACACGAACAGACACACGCCTTCAGCCCAACAGGATTCACCGCGGTGACAGGGTGTGATGTTCAGAGCAGCAAATTGTTCTGTTGATTACAACCATTGGTGGATAACACTCGGATCAGGTTTAGCCCAGACGTCGCCCGCATCTGTCTCCATCTCCTTTCAGGTTTGTTTATTCAGCTTTTTGTTTCGGTCTCAGTCCTGTGTGTGTCTGTGCGTGTGCGTGTGCGTGTGTGCGTGTGCGTGTGTGTGTGTGTGCGTGTGCGTGTGTGTGTGCGTGTGTACAGGAAGAGAGGTGATTACTGGCATGCGGCTCTAAGTGCAGGGAAAGGCACTTCAGGACACTTGGACCACAGTGTTTCATGGCCAGGGTGCTCCACGGCACGCCGGCCCCCGCATCGCACCAGTGCCTCCTACCACCTCTATGGCCCCCTTCCTATGGCCTCAAACGGCCTCCTTCCTATGGCCCCCTTCCTATGGCCTCAAACGGCCTCCTTCCTATGGCCCCCTTCCTATGGCCTCAAACGGCATCCTTCCTATGGCCCCCTTCCTATGGCCTCAAACGGCCTCCTTCCTATGGCCCCCATCCTATGGCCTCAAACGGCCTCCTTCCTATGGCCTCCTACTGGCCCCACTCCTACGGCCTCCCTCCTACAGCCTTCTACAGCCTCTCCTACGGCCTCTCCTTCGGCCTCCTGGACGAGCTCTACGCAAACCTCCTCCGGGCGCCACCAGACACCGTTCATGTCCCAGCTTGAACACGTTGCTGTCAAATGAATTAAGGAAGTGGCCGGTGAATCCATACGCATTAGCGCCGAGACGGGTGAGAGGTGACGCTGTCTGGGTGATGGTGTCTGAGCCACGGTTTTAGTGGATTTGCAAGTGTTTCCTTTTGGACTAAGAGCTTACATTGTCTTTTAATAAAGGTGTATTGGCATCGCCTCGGCATGGTTAAAAAAGGCATAAAAACATGTAATAAATGTGATTGAAGAATGAACTCCTGCAAAGTGGTGTATTGGCAAGTGCCTTTTGCAGCGTGGGCCTCCTGTTGAGTAGAGTTCTGTAGGCCCGGTGAATCTGTAGTCCAGTGTTGATCTTGCAGTTATTTGCATACTTAAATAATATGCACTGAATGAAATATGATGTAATTCTATTAGAGAGGATTAGAAACTCAAAGCACTATGAACATATTGATTTTGAAGCCAGGCTTATATCTCAACTGATCATGTCAAATAGAGAAAAGTCACCGTCTCGCCTTCATAACTACTGCTTAGATCTCAAGACAAGATTCAAACCAGTTTATAGTTTTAGTTTATACCCAAGTTTGTACCAAAATAAATCAGAAATATGAAAACAGATGGCAGCTTTAGCACTTAGTAACTGATAATCAATGACCTGTACATAGTCTTTGCATGCTTATGCTCAGTAAACAATACTTGTCCCGGGGCACTGCATCAATTCATGAACAGCAGTGAATGTCTAACGTCATTCAAAGTGTCCGCAAGGCAGTGGAGAGCATGAGCATAACCTCTGCAGGCACTGGGCGCATTCTGTTATCAAGACGGAGAGATCTGTCCCAGAGAGCAGGCAATGTAGCGCCTCCTTCCTCGACCAAACAACAGACTCTGGAAGACCACATGACAAGGCTCCTTGTTGTCAGTCCTGTTTTGTTTTTTTTCCATTTCCCAGAGTCTCCTTCCTTCTGCCGAGGACCTGATGGAGGAATAGTCAACATGCAGCCTGCCTTGAATGTGTTTGCCCGGGTTTGGTTTCCTCGGATCCCACACCTCAAACACAACGATCCCCTTCCCCGTTTCCAAACGGCAGCGCTGATCAACAGCGACGTAATGGCGGAGATTAAGTCACACCGGGGACTTGGAACATCGAACAATAAAAAGATGCCTCTTCGATTGAGAATTCAAACAGGTGTCAACCTGAGTCCTCAGAGACCCAAATGAATGACAGGCTACTGGGCCGTAAATAGCAGGGCAGACGATGGGAGATTGGCCATATGTCCGCTGTATGTCTGGGTGCCAGCTAGCCAGCCAACACTGGCTCTGTGTGAGACAGCACTCTTCGGGAGCGTCCCAGTGACAGATCCTGGGGGACAGATTCAACCAAAACACTCATTCACTCAATTTAAGCAATTTCTGACAGTGAAGTTCTCTACTCCAGAGCTTTGGATACACATGTGCGATTAAGTGTGCGGTGTCACTGCTGCACACCGATTAGCCGACGAGCAGAATGTGTTGGGAATGGAGACGGGCGGTGGTTAGCACACATGCTAACTCAGTGGAAATGAGTGAAAGGGGAAAGTGGTGTTCATTTGAACTCCATATTTCTGCACCTCATTAGCCCTCTTCATATCCCCTCAATACCTATTCACCACCAAGAGAGCGCCAGGCCTCCAGTGTGTGTGTGTGTGTGTGTGTGTGTCTGTGTCTGGGTGAGTGTGTGTGTGTGTGTGTGTTTGTCTGTGTCTGTATGTGTGTGTTTGTGTGTGTGTTACTGTACTGGGAGTGTGTGTGTGTGTGTGCTACTGTACTGGGAGAGTGTAATTGTGTGTGTGTGTGTGTGTGTGTGTGCATGAGTGTGTGTGTGTGTGTGAGTGTCGGGCAAGGGTAGGGAACTCTCCAAGGAACACACAGCTCCATCTGGGCCAAAGTAATTGGTCTGCTATTCATATGCAGCGATGTAATGGCCCGGAGCTATTCATACAGTCATACATGAACTAGTTACACCGAGGACAATCAAAAGATGGCTTGACCCCAATGTCACCGCGTGTTCAAAAGGCGCTGTGTTGGGAGACACAGCGGAGAAATGTAACCCTGGCAGGAGGAGCAAGGAGACAGGAAGTAACCTTCACGGGGCAGGAAATCCCCTTTCTCACCACCAAACATCATAAGCCTCGCCGCTGCGTACCTACGGCGTGAGTGCAGTACTTGGCTTTGAACACATCAGAAATTAGGTATGCGGTGTTGTCAGAGGTTTCCTGCTGGGTGTATTTGGAGGGAAAAGGAGGGCGTCAGAGGAGGAAGAGTCTGTCCTTCAGTCCCTGGATGAAGGACTCTGGCCCGGCGGGCAGGGGGCTGAAAGGTGTGCTGGAGGGGAATCATCAATTACACTGGCAGCTTACCTTGAGTTATTATCCTCTTAGAAATAATTACATTAAAGAAGTGAAGTGGTTCCAGAGCAAAACCATAATAACGTGAGTCCAGGAACACTTACGCAATCATCACACAGACACACACACACACACACACACCATATGCACACACAATATTTACACCCACACGTTTTTTTTGTCTGCCAATAGAAAATACGATGAATCAATCCTATCCATTTCACCATTATTGGACCTTTACCTCACAGATACAAAAATGCAGTCCCTCACTATGGACAATGTAATGAATCTAACACAAACACTCTCTCTCTCTGCCTCTCTCTCTCTCTGTCTGTCTCTTTCTGCCTCTCTCTCTCTCTCTGTCTGTCTCTTTCTGCCTCTCTCTCTCTCTCTGCCTTTCTGTTTCTCTCCGTTTCCCTCTGACTCTTTCTCTCTCTCTGTCCTCTGCCTATCTGTCTTTTTGCCTCTCTCTTTCTTTCTCTCTCTCTCTCTCTCTCTCTCTCTTGCTCTCTCTCTCTCTCTGCCTCTCTCTCTCTCTCTCTCTGCCTCTCTGTCCGTCTCTCGCTCTGTAAACACAACCCGTCGCTGTGTCTCCCCACTTACAGAAACACAGCATATTATTCCCCCCCACTCCTCCCGTGTAATGAAAGGAAGCTTCCTACATCATCGGCTCATTCCTCAACAAGACGAATGCGACCGTCGTGGCATTTAGAGACAAATGGCTTCCTCCGGTTGGAGAGGGTTTATTTATCAGTGGTTTGAAGTGGTGTCTGAGGCGTGAGCGCGGCGGCGCGCCCGTACTGCTGCTGCTGATTATTCAGAGTGAAGAGGACCTGCCAGCCCATTACCACCCAGCAAAATAAGACCGTGAACACACGCGTCCTCCCTCGCCCCGGCCCTGTTCGCTCTCCCCCCCCCCCACCACCACCCCTATACCCTGTGTGTGTAGTCTGTCAGGGCCTGTCAACCGCCGCGCCGTTCATTCATGCATTCATTCAATCTCAACAAGCAGTGTGTGTCCTCCTCATCCTCAGTCACTTATTCTCTGTCCCGTGCTATCTCTTTCTCCCCACGCCCCGCCTCTCGCTCTCCCTTCCTCAGTGTCTCTCTCTCTCTCTCTCTCTCTCTCCCTCTGTTTCACTCTCTCCACACTGCCTCAAAATTAGCTACCGGTGTCTAGTAGGGGCTCGCCTCCCTCCCTCCCTCCCCCCTCTCCCTACCACCTCCCCTCATCCCTCTAACCCATCCCTCCCTCGCTCCAAACCTCCAAAGACCCCTCCCCCCCCCCTCCACCGACAGCACCACCCAGCGCCCTGCCCGCTTGGTCCTGCTGATGAGCCATTGTGCGATTCAAGCAGATGGATGGGGAACAAAGGGGGGGAGAAGAGGGGCCCCCTCTGCCTGCCTGCTCCCCCCTCCCCCCCCCCCCAACCCTCTCCTTGTATCACGGCCAACCAGGCTCTGGGTAATCTTCTCAAGCTTCCATGGCGGAGCAATGAATAACCTTCGCATCCTCCCTGCGACCCGGGCCCGTAGCCTCACCCCCCCCCCCGATCAACCCCCTTCACCCCCCCCCCCACCCCCCCCCCCCCCCCCCCCCCACCCCTGGTCTTATCTGGCCCGCTGCAGGCTCACCCAGGGCCCCGGGGGCCTCCTGGATAGCATCTCTCCCCCTCGCCGGCTACACACCGTCTCTGTCCTCAGCACCCAATCATGTCGGTGCGTGTGTTTTTTTGCTCCTTTTTGTTTTGTTTGTTTCTCGGGGCCTGTTA
Organism: Micromesistius poutassou; assembly: GCF_964030765.1. Taxonomy (NCBI): domain Eukaryota; kingdom Metazoa; phylum Chordata; class Actinopteri; order Gadiformes; family Gadidae; genus Micromesistius; species Micromesistius poutassou. The sequence goes on along the minus strand of NW_028180128.1, from coordinate 2,525 downwards.
CACGGCATGGAGATTAATTGGGGCTATGGCTGACTGACATCTGGTCCAGCCTTCATAAAAGCCCGGGTCTTTGAGGTCCGTGGGCCTCATAATGAGGTGGATATAAGTTAATTTTTTCTCATCAACGGCGCATTCAGCTAAAGCGCTACAAATGCGCGTTTCGACGCTCAAACGGGAATAGCTCTAGGAAGCACTTTGTTTATTTTGGACAGTTTATGGAACCAGTTGCAGAAAATGTTATCTGCTAGAATCAGCAATAAAAGCATGCACTTCTGACCATAAACGATTACCCCTTATTCCAAAGAAGAAATTCTACGATTGCTCATACCGTGGCATGGCTAATGAATTACCATTATTATTAGTCAACACAATCTTAGTAAGTGTAGCTCTGCCCGAGTTCCCGACTCTGCGGTTCTCCAGTCACCCTTCCTGTGCATTCAGTCCTCACTGTGGGGAAAAACAAGCACGGCCCCACAAAACCCTAACCACATCTCCAATGCTGCTGCCCTGCTGTGACCAGTACACCTGCACTCATTTGCAGGAGCAGCAAAATCATTCCACTGCTCCCATGCAAGGTCCTGTTAAAATATTGAGGATGTACTTAAGTGCTATTTGGCCAAGTGTCATTTAGGCTGAAGGGCTCTCCATCTACAAAAGACGTCTTCAAGTGACTGGATGAGAGCTACTGCTGAACCACAGAGGAATACACAGGTGTTGAATAATTTACTTCATATGAAACATTCATGTTTTTGTCCCATATACTACTCCCAAGTTGAACTACGACTTATACTAAAGTAACACATTGCATACAACAGTATACGCAACAGTACTTTTGGGACTTTTACATTTAGATGAATAATATAATAATACTACTTCACGAAAAAGTGAACATTCTGAAACATAATTTAAATGATGTTATGTTATTATTGTATTATTGTTGCTCCTGGCGAAATGCTAGTATTGACACTCATTTACATAATAGCACAACATTATGCATATGCATAACACAGAGACAGGGGGCTAATGCAGAACAAAGATAAACCATTACCTGAACTCCATCCTCCCAGGGAAAATGTCCTCCAACAAAGGAAATCATGTAATCTAACGCTGGAATGAAGAAACTGAAGAAACCAATTCAATTCATTCAACCAATTCAGCTCATTAGGAGCTGTGGATATATGTTAAATATACAGGTCGGTGTATGTGGAATAGTTTGTCTGTGCTACACTATTCAACCAATTTTATGATGCAATGGCTTGGCAAAGGGATTCCGGCTCCACTGGCGTATCCAAGAGCTTATATTGATACATCTTACATAGTTCAATAATAACTTTGTCTGAGCATGTCCTGTCAGATTGCAATGTATTTACCCTATGGGAACAGCTATAGGGTAAATACAGGGTGAAGTTCAGAGTACCAGAGTAGTTATAATGTAGTATTTTGACAGTGTTTCAATAACAAGCCACAGTAGACCACCCATCTGCCACACAGCAACTTCAACCACACATTCAGAGATCCTGAGAGGCAACAGAAATAGTATTATATTAGCATGGGACGTTAACGACTGATCATATTAACAAGTGCGCTCCGAGTCGTACTCATACTGTGTGATATGTTTTGTAGAAAATCGCCCGGTGACAAACGGGGCTATTTATACGACTGATTGTTTTACCTGACAAGAGAGCTCACAGTTGCTGTGCAGTGTAAAACAGAAGCAGCAGGTTTATTGATATTTAAAAGACAGTGAAGCGCTTAGGTAACCGAGCCTATTTTTATCCAGAAAGGCTTTGCTGGAATATCAGCCGTCTCGGCGTGGCTCATGTTAGCCACAGGAAGGCTGTTTGTGCCCCATCACTCCTTTGTTCTCGCACCGCGCTTGATCATATTCTGAGCTGTACCTCCGCCGCCCGAGCTGACCTGTTGTGCGGAGATGTGCGCGTTTGCTCTTTTTTTTATTTGGCTCTGCATCTACTGCACCCCCCCAACCCCCCCCCCCACCCTCCACATGCTACAGGCAAATATTCATTACTAAGTAGCCTCTGGCAACTGTCATATGCAGACAATGGACTGGAGACAACAACAGTGTACGCAGCACACAGGGGAACCTTCCTACTGCACTTGTAGCCACGCCGTGCGGCAGCTAGCATGGAACAACGCGGAAGAAAGGAAATGAGACTCGCATATGTTCCCCGAGTGAGAGTTGTGTCTGTGTGTGTGTGTGTGTGTGTGTGTGTGCGTTGCGTGGGGCGTTGTGGTGGATAAGCCTCCTTATGCCACTTGGAAATCACTGCAAATGAGCATGTCTGAGAAACCAAACACCTTGCACCGACTCTTGCATTTTAATTTCGGGGGCATCTGTGACCAGTCCGTCATGTTCCTGAACCCCCCGGGGGACAACCCCCCCCCCCCCCCCCACCCCCAAAACCCATCTTCAGTGGAGCCCCCAACAAACGGGGGGAGGAGGGGGAGACGGCGGGGAGGAGGGGCCGGGGAGAGGGAGGGGCCGGGGCACATTTGATTGATGA
>NW_028180129.1:0-15587 GCF_964030765.1 Micromesistius poutassou | reverse complement strand
CACACACACACACACACACACACACACACACACACACACACACACACACACACACACACACACACACACACACACACACACACACATTACTCAGTTAGGATTCACAAGTCAATTTGCAAACAGGACCTTTTAATGGCTTGATTTGCATACAGTGTGACATTATCTCAAACTAGATTGGAGCTTTCTCAAAGATTACATCAGGTCAACCCTGAATGATTCACTTCCCCAGAGACTAAAGGCTACTCATTTAGCCATGAATACTGACGATAACTAACACATTACAGCAGCCACACTGGTTAATGGGTTAAATGGGTTAACTGGTTAAGTTAATGGGTCTCTTTCTAATGTCTGATGGTAGAGGAGAGATGCTTCTAATGCCAACATGTGTTCTAACATGTTAAGAATTATCTTGGATGTGCTGATTTAAGCGAGGGGTTTGTCATAGAAAAACACAATCAACATTTTTAATTGTGCTGTATCCATGACATTTGCCAGCGTCGACATGGCCCTGGCGGTTGTAAGGGTATGCCAACTTAAGGGACAGACGCGTGTCTGAACATAAGACTAATGATCCAGAAGCCTCTGAACTGCAGAGTGATGCAGAATCGGCTCTGAGACGGTCTCATCTGGGAGTGCTTGTATGATGTTGATTGGCTTGTGGTTCAATTAAACACGCATGGCTGTTTTGGTTTTAAAGCCCTATTCTACCGGCAATCAGAACTGGATTGATTTGTTGCATGAAACAGTCAGAAGTACAATATTTGTTTAGGATGTGTTATGTAACGCACACACACACACAGATACTTACTCTATGTTGTTTTTGAACGTGTTAAAAACACATCACGAATCTCAATAGTGTTCATATATAATAATGTATTAATTACATTATAGTATTGAGAAACGTAGGTAGCATACTTTTCATCCCAGCTCCCTCGTGAGACTTATATCGTCGCTTATATGGGCCATGATACACACACGTATGTACCTCAAATAACCCTAGACCGCCACGTATCCCAACCAATAAGCCTCAGGTAAAACCATCAAACGGCCTGATATCCGTTTAAAACCATTATTGAGATGGACATGGGGGTGATATGCCGCTTTGACCACCACCGCATGCGTATGTGGACGCAGCCCCCATCCGCTCCACGTCCCGTAACAGATGCGCTCTGCTAACCGCTGAGGCGGAGGCAAAACAACGAACGGATACAAATCTAAATGAGTTTTAAAAAGTGTGAAAATGGAAATAAAATGCTTAACACCACCGTGTCCACCAGCACGCCATCGTTCAACATCATGCAATCAGCAATCCTAAATTAAACGCACATCAAACGCGCGCTATTTTCCCTTCTATTTTGGAGCGGTTTCTACTTGGAGCTCCGCTTGGATCATCTGAGAATAATTAAGCGTAGAATAAATACTGACCCTTACAGATTAAAAAAAACAACAACAACTAAACATGAGATTACTGGTAATATTACTTATATAGTAATACAGTACTATTGTGTAACACACATTTCTTCAAGTTGCCCTCCATCCACAAAAATAGCAAAAGAGAGGAGATGAATGCACAGTACGACATGACAGCCAACCCGAGCATCACTCTGCGCGTCGCTCCTCCGGTTCTCGAAGAGGGAGTCAGCGCACGGCGATCAGACGTGATGCAGCTCAGCATCAATTAAGTCGCGAAAACGTTATTTTTTTTAGTCTCTCTCGCTTTCGCCCTCTCTTCTCTTTTCATTGATATTGTTAATAACCTCAAGCCCAACCACACATACGTCAATAAGTGGTGATCCTGTGTGTCATTCAGCACCGAGGCAGTACATGACCTACAGAACACGATCCAATAAACCGGTTATTGAAGAGCTTCGTAGAGTCACACACACGAGCCCGTGTCGTGCCGTCATCCACATTGAATGGAAAGTTGGATGGTTTCATCTTACATTTATCACTTTTTATACTTAAAAACAACTCTGCTTTTATAGGCTGTAGCCTACAATACAAACACACACACTTATCTCAGCCTTACGCTTTTTGAATATTTGGCAGTGGCAAAAATATTGCAATCTAGCCCCTAAATGCACCAGCCTATAGGCCTACATAAAGCCTTATTGGAGCGCAAGACGCAACATCTCTTGATACATTTAGACAGGACATCAGCAGAAGCAGATCACACAAAAACAACACTATTCCACTTCACTGACCTGTTACTACATACAACATATAGTCACGGCACTACAATAACTCTGCACGTGTTCGCAGTGGTTATATGAATCCATCCAGTCAACAGAGCTTTCCTAGTCATCAAATAATACAACTTACCACAGTTTAAAACGGAGCGTGTGTCAATCCAGCGGTCTGTAGTCTGCCGTCCGAGCACTGTCCGACTGAACGGCTCGTCCTCCTATAGCTCTCTCTCTCTCTCTCTCTCTCTCTCTCTCTCTCTCTCTCTCTCTCTCTCTCTCTCTCTCTCTCTCTCTCTCTGTCTCTCTCTCCCTCTCTCTCTCTCGCTCTCCCTCCCTCTCGCTCTCTCCCCCCCCCTCTCTCTCCCTCCCTCTCGCTCCCTCTCTCGCTCTCTCTCCTCTCCCCCCATCCCCTCTCTCTCTCTCTCTCTCTCTCTCTCTCTCTCTCTCTCTCTCGCGCGCTCAATTGGCGCAGTTTTGAAATGACCGCTGATTGGTGCATCACGAGCGCCATCCCATCGTCCATCCACTGAACAAACGCACTCGTACACACAACACAGACGGCTGATGAAATGGTGGTCCCCAATCCCCGCACCGACACACAACTCCGCACCCTCCCTCCCAGTGCATGAAGCCATACTGAAGTGGAGAAGTGAAGAACTGTAGTTATCAGATACACAAGAGCGGGGACGGGGCTTTTTTTTTTTTATATAACGTGTTCATTTCAAGGTAAGATAAAGCGTCACAGTTCATGCAGCCCATAATGAGCAACTCGGCGACAAAACCATAAGCATTCCACAACATCATATGGAAACCCCAAAGCCTCCAGAACTACTGTCCTGCTGTTCGTTCACTATGTTAGCACTTTAGGCCTACTGCAGGAGATTAGTAGCATTAATGCAGAAGTAGTAAATAGTGACTTCGTGGTAAATTCAGCATTTACCAGGCATCGTTCTTTATGAATACTCATTAGCATGCTATTCAGTTATCAGTTAGAAATTATTAATATGATAATGACAAATGGTTTACAAGATAATTTATAAAGCGTAAGTTGATCATTTACAAGCTATTTTCAACCTATTAATTATGCTTTTAAACACTTAGGCCTAATAATAATATACAATAATTCAATGATTCATAATTAATTAAGGTAGTTAGTCATTAGGTCATATCGTGAGGTCTATACATTGCCTCATTACTAACATGCCTCATTACTACGTATTAATTACTGAAATCCTAATGTCATTTATTAATGCTCATAAGGCATAGATAGTCCTCATCATACAAAGCATACTTAACTAATGCTTTCTAACTACCTTAACTAATCATGCATTGTCTTATTACTAATCTAATTATGAATAGCTTACTAATGTCATGTATGAACAATGCTTCATGAATCACTATTTACTAGGCTACTGCTTTATTAGCCCAAAAAAAACTTTTTTGTTCCATATGTTCCATGACATATCCATTTTATCACTGTTTCTGAAATAAGACCATAGAGAAACCAGGAGTAAAATCCTATGTTTTTGTTAGTCTATACTGGTACTGGATACTACAGTATACTGGTCCACCACGGCCTGGGGCTGGTGTTTCCATGACTACAGGGTTTATGTGGTAGGCTGTTAGCGCAAAAACATTGGTTTTGGTCGCGTTAACGTAACCAAAAGTGACACGTTAAGGTAACCGATATTGACATGTTAACGTAACCAAAAGTGACACGTTAAGGTAACCGATATTGACATGTTAACGTAACCAAAAGTGACACGTTAAGGTAACCGATATTGACATGTTAACGTAACCAAAAGTGACACGTTAAGGTAACCGATATTGACATGTTAACGTAACCAAAGTGACACGTTAAGGTAACCGATATTGACATGTTAACGTAACCAAAAGTGACACGTTAAGGTAACCGATATTGACATGTTAACGTAACCAAAAGTGACACGTTAAGGTAACCGATATTGACATGTTAAGGTAACCAAAAGTGACACGTTAAGGTAACCGATATTGACATGTTAACGTAACCAAAAGTGACACGTTAAGGTAACCGATATTGACATGTTAACGTAACCAAAAGTGACACGTTAAGGTAACCGATATTGACATGTTAACGTAACCAAAAGTGACACGTTAAGGTAACCGATATTGACATGTTAAGGTAACCAAAAGTGACACGTTAAGGTAACCGATATTGACATGTTAACGTAACCAAAAGTGACACGTTAAGGTAACCGATATTGACATGTTAACGTAACCAAAATTGACACGCTAACGCAGGGGTTCCCAATACGTCCATCGCGATCGATCGCAACGGTAGTGCGGGTAGATCGTAAAGATTGTGTGTTTTTCTTTTTTTTAATAAAAATAAATAGTAAAAATAAAATCATCCCTACGGCCTTTGCATTTCCGTTCAGTGCAAGTCTTCAAAAAACAGATAAATAAATATAGGTGTACTGGTATTTTTTAATGTAGGTAGATCGTTCTGACCTGGTCATTTTGAAAGTAGCTCGCAAGCCAAAAAAGTGCTGCTTTAAATGTTCCTGCCGCAAGGAATCGTGGGATGGCATTATCTCTTCTCTTCTGGTAAAGCATGGTCCAGTGTAACCTATGCTAAAGGAGATAAGTAAGGAAGCATTGAAGCACCTTTCCTTAGCACTAGGAGAATTCAAACAGCTTTCATCATGGCTGCCGCTCAGATCCTTCCGGATCATCTCTCTCAGTTAGGAACCTTCCCAAGCAGAGAGGACCGTTCAACAACAGCCCAAGACTGTTCACCTGGAGCTCAGAACCGTGACACTGTTACAGGGGACGTCCCCCTTCATATGGAGGGGGGCTGGAGGCAAGGTCGGAGGCCAGCAGCAGCAGGCTCAGAGCTACGGAGGCTAGCAGGCTCAGAGCTACGGAGGCTAGCAGGCTCAGAGCTACGGAGGCTAGCAGCAGCAGGCTCAGAGCTACGGAGGCTAGCAGGCTCAGAGCTACGGAGGCTAGCAGGCTCAGAGCTACGGAGGCCAGCAGCAGCAGGCTCAGAGCTACGGAGGCTAGCAGGCTCAGAGCTACGGAGGCTAGCAGGCTCAGAGCTACTGAGGCTAGCAGCAGCAGGCTCAGAGCTACGGAGGCTAGCAGGCTCAGAGCTACTGAGGCTAGCAGGCTCAGAGCTACGGAGGCTAGCAGCAGCAGGCTCAGAGCTACAGAGGCTAGCAGGCTCAGAGCTACGGAGGCTAGCAGGCTCAGAGCTACTGAGGCTAGCAGCAGCAGGCTCAGAGCTACGGAGGCTAGCAGGCTCAGAGCTACGGAGGCTAGCAGGCTCAGAGCTACTGAGGCTAGCAGGCTCAGAGCTACGGAGGCTAGCAGCAGCAGGCTCAGAGCTACGGAGGCTAGCAGGCTCAGAGCTACAGAGGCTAGCAGGCTCAGAGCTACGGAGGCTAGCAGGCTCCGAGCTACGGAGGCTAGCAGCAGCAGGCTCAGAGCTACAGAGGCCAGCAGGCTCAGAGCTACGGAGGCCAGAGTGAAGCGCAACATGGAGGAGAAAGTGGAGCTCTATAACATCTATATTATATCATATAATATATAATATCACGGCCAAAAGCTGTGTGCGCCTCCGGATGATGTTATGAATCCTAGACGTTGAGTTCCCCCTCTGTGGTCCTTCCACAACAAGTAGAGACTCGTAGTGGAGGTTATCTCGGCCACGCTGGAGGAGGACCTGGCAGGGAGAAACGTTGGTGTTCACTAGACAGTGCCTCCTCCTCCAACATTCTTCAAAACGCGAGTACACGCGTTTCATTGGTCAGACTTTAAAACCCTCGCGCACGCATACTTTTGCGAATTTTATAAGTTAAAGTAAAGCAGTTAAGTAAAAGTAAACCAATGCCACACTTAGTAAAGGCTTGGCAGTGAGAGGCTGGGAGTAGGGCAGGATATTTCACAAAAGGTCTGCATTGAAGTGGCTATTGCTTCTACTCTATGAAGCTCTATGAATGAATATGTGAGGATGAATATCTGGGGTTTTTGGAGGATTAACAGGATAACCGTTAAGCTGTCTTAAACCGACTGGCTCGACGCTGTAAGTGTTTATTGCGTCGTTCAACACAAAGTCAAACACTTAAACTGTCTGGACATGAGAGGGAGGATCTGCACAGTCAAGGGGAAGTATCGCCTTTGTCCGGATTGTTCTAAGCCTGTGAGAACGATGCAATAAACATTTCATGTCATAGTTCTTCCTCATGTCATGAGTACCTTAAAGAATAAGGCTCGTATTCCAAGCTTTTACTAAATGCATACTATGCAAGATAGTACGCAGAATAATACAAGCAATACATAAATGCAAGGTGCATATGTCAACGTCAAGTTGAATACTTTGATTTGTGTCGCCCTAAATCACATTTGTGAAAGGCTTCACATTGTAAAACTGATGCTGATGCAAAGCATTTCCCAGTAAAGATGCAGAGTCCAAATACGAGTTCAACTACAATGTGGCAGTACCTAGGACATAACCACTCACTGACCACAGCCAATCCAGATACATGTTGGACTACACCACTTAGCACAGGGCTAAGTGGTGTAGTCCAGATACATGTATTTTATATTACAGCATTGTTGAATACCTGATCGGGATTCTAGTCAATAACGAGTCATTAGTGTGCAATATTTTCAATAATGGGACACAGTTCTGAGTCCACGTGCTGCCCCATTACAACAACTGTTAAACACAACTACTAATGAGATCATTCCTGTAAAATGTGAAAACAACACACTTTGAGGCATGCAGAAAAACATTTAAGCTGATGGTCTATGAGAAACTAATAACGTTATAAATGAAAGTAATTAATACCTAATCATGCTGGTGACAGTGGTATAAGCAGAATAAACCACATCTCAGCTGGACTGGAGAACAACGGAGAGCAGGGATGTGGCTGAGGCAGAGCCCACCGCTCAAGAATATTATTTTCCAAAAACAGGACGCTCCATCGTGGTTTACTCCTCTCCTATTTCCGTCTCCAAGGAGACCCGACTGGTCTGGACTAATGGAAGGTTAACGCATTAAGACACGTCTGTCTGCAAAGAACCTGTTGGGTCTGGGCCCTGGAACACGTTCTTCTTCTGCTGGAGGACGCTGGAGGCTGCGTCCGTCTCACAGGAAGACCCACAGTAACGTCTAAAGGAACAGGATGTGAGGAGGGCAGGCATGATGGTACCAAGATGATAACAAGTAAACAGAAAATAGAAAAGGAGTAATGTCTCTTTACTGGTCCAGTCATGATGGTACCAGGAGGGTCCGTTTCTGAAATAGGATTATATTATATTATACACAGTACATGTTCCAACAGATGTACTTCCACTTTGGCTTAAATGATAAACTACTAGGATATCAAAAAATGACTGATGATAGTCACACATAATTAGTATTATGAAGTGATATGGAGACATGTAAATGCTCCACTCTCTTTGAAGTCATGCACAATTATATGGATGTACGACACACACACACACACACACACACACACACTCACACATTCACACAGGCACCCACACGTCCATCAGTCCGTCTTCCTGCCGGTTGGTCTGACAGACACGGTGTGTGTGTGTGCGTGTGTGTGTGTGTGTGTTGGTCTGACAGACACGGTGTGTGTGTGCGTGTGTGTGTGTGTGTGTTGGTCTGACAGACACGGTGTGTGTGTGTGTGTGTGTGTGTGTGTGTGTGTTGGTCTGACAGACACGGTGTGTGTGTGTGTGTGTGTGTGTGTTGGTCTGACAGACACGGTGTGTGTGTGTCAGAGCGGCTCTGTGAGCAACATGCTGAGTGTGAGCCACTTGAAGTCCTCTGACACACACACGCACGCACACACACACACACACACACACACGCACACACACACGCACGCACACACACACACACGCACACACACACACACACACACACGCACGCACGCACGCACGCACGCACGCACGCACGCACGCACGCACACACACACACACACACACACACACACACACACACACACACACGTCGGCTCCAAGGCGGCCACACACTTGAAGGGGAGAGCTCACGAGCTCCTCTCTCTCCTCTCTCCTTTGACCTCAACTAAAGAGAAGCTCAAACAACAGTAGCTTGTACATCCTACAATGATTGCAACTATGTTGGTTTAAATTAGAGATGGATATTTCAAATGATGCTGATATTGTTTTATATTGATTTAAAATATAAAATTTCATGTTTTTTTCATCAATGAAAACAAGCAACATGTTTTTTTTTTTAAATAAGGAAGTCAAAAGTGTGTTGTGTAAACTGTTGAACTTAGAACCCTAAATGATGGAAACATGACAACACAATGAAATTGATTCATTTAGAACCCTAAATGATGGAAACATGACAACACAATGAAATTGTAAAAAATATTAATTGTTGATAATTTTAAGTAAACATTGGGATATTAAGAATGACTTTTATCAAAAATACAGATTTATTTACTTTATTTATTAAGTTGTTTATAAGTTACTTGATTAATTGTTATTAATATGATAAGTAATTTGAAAAAAACCTGTAGTGGTAGATATATAGATATAGATATTATAGATATAGATTATATGCATAACTGGATAAAATTAACATTAAAAAAATACTAGTGTGCCATTGAGTTTTTGATTTTCAAAAGTTGTGACAATATATACCATTGGATTGGCTGAATAACATACATTATTAATTCATGATAATAGCTCTGCTATCCTATTATGCATATGGCCCTTAAAACAAATGTTCATGAGGGAGCCAGCGCCAGAGAGAATTACAAAACTCTGCATAAATTACAAAACTTAACTTACGTTAAGTAAAACTATCACAGACGTATTTCTAAACTTACTGGCTGACTAAAATTGAACCATGCAAAATAATTATTGAAACACTAGGCATAATTTAGTCATCAAAACGGACATTGTCATTGATTGAACCACAAGTAGAATAGGGCCAGATAAACAAAAATAAGGATTGAAACATCTTTCAAAACTTAAGATCACTAATAACTTATTTGCAGCCCCTGCTGAACATTGACACCATGACTATACCACATGTATGAATCAGTCCTGCCTTCAATTCAACATTGCTTTACACATCTGCATGTGGAGATATTGATCATCATATCTAAACAGATTGCTTGCTTGTATGGATGACACATTCAAAACAGATGCAGTTAATCATTTCTGTGCAATCATTTTCAATAAATTGAGCAAATAGAATAGCAAATATCTGTCTCAATGTGCAATTTAGTTTGTTTGATAGTTGTGGATAGCTCCCGTGCTGCTCAGTGGATGTGAGATGAATGATGTCAGACACACAGATGGGACCCGTCATCTCATCATCCCTCTTTCGCCTAACACAGACAAAATAGAGATAGGATCAGTGCGTATGTGTGTGTGTGTGTATGCTCGTGTATGCAAGTGTGCGTGTTTGTGTTTGCACTGTGAGCGGGCTACGTCAGAAGGGGGGCAGGGGGGCAGAGCCACGGGAGACGTGTGATCCACCACTTCTCAGTCACCCGATATCAGTCCTGCCTCGCTCCTGTTGAAACCATCTTTCTAAACCCCAACGATGAGTCAATACGACCAATAAGACTACACTGCACCAGGAGTTCTGTTCTCCGTTCCTTCAGATCTAGTTTCAATCTCTCAACTAGAGGAGAAAATGTTTCCTGATAATGTCTCTGCATTTCTCTTGTGATATTAATGATATTATAAGTAAGTATAAGTATTTGAAGCTATTTCTAGGCATTTGGAACAGTATGGCACTATACTGTATTTGAAGTGCTAAATAATTAACCAGGTAGCAATTGCATTAACTAAAAAGTACCAAGAAAGTTTACCAAAAATGTTCAACACATGATATTATGAGGTAAACTTAAAATAGAAACTTACATACACGCATACATATATTAATAAATCATCCCCATAGAGAGATAATCTGTGCTCTTCTCCTCCTGTTTCTGATGATGTGAGTGATGTTTAAGGGCTCTACTGCTAAGGCTGATCAGACTTACCATTTGTGATTACAGATCCTTAGGTGAGCTATATGAGAGTTTAAATCAATACATTTAAATAATATATATTTTAAACATAGAGGAGTCACTTGGTTGTTTCATCTGATTGGCTCAAGTTTTTTTTTATCAATGTAAGGACACCCAAAGTGGTGGAAATGATTGATTGATTGCCCAATTTCATGTACTATAAGAATCATACTATAACTATATATATATATATATATATATATATATATACTATAATTCAAACAGACTGAGCGAGAAATCACGTAATCAGGGTGAGGGTTGACCGTGGCGTACCTTGTAGACCAGATCTCTACTCCAGGTCCCAGCAGTGGTTTTGGTGTGCAGTGGTGAGTCTCTCCAATGAGCTCGTTTACTTTAATCGTTTTAATAGTAAGAATGGAATGGAAAAGAATGGAAAATGTTGGCGACAAAAATAGTTGATTCTGCTTTTTTTTTTAAATCGATGCAAAGCTGTTTCAGACAATTTTTACTGAAACATTTTATAAACTGAAAAGATTAATTGCACAAATTGTTCCCTTTCCTTTACTCTGTACCGCTTTGGAGGATTGCAGTATTGATCTACTCTACAGGTACTAACACTGGAACAGACAGCAAGCTGAGGACCTCTCAGGTTCCTCGTGTGTGTCTGTGTGTGTGTGTGTGTGTGTGTGTGTGTGTGTGTGTGTGTGTGTGTGTGTGTGTGTGTGGCATGCACAGGTAAACATGAATTACTACTTGTATTGATTACTACTAATCAATATAAAAACTGCCAGACGAGCAGGATCCCAGGAGTATTTCAGTTTGGTTGCAGATGTTGTAGGGCTATACTGATGATTGATAGTTCGTCTGATCAGGGTGTGGCCCGAGCTGATTGGATCATTCAGAGACACTTTTTCGAGCCCTTACCCCAGTAGGCTACAGGCGTCCACTCGACAGCTAACTGTTTGGTCAAGTTAATTCCATTTGCAATTCAAGGTCAACTGTATATGTCCTCTAAGTGTTTGAATGTGGTCCAGTATGACGTATCTTCATAAATCAACAGCCGGGTGTTAGAAGACTGCATTATTTACAGTTCCAGCTGTATTTCGTCTTTTCAAAAGATATATAACTACATTGAAAAAAATGAGTGAGTTGAGTTAATGAGTTAATGGTTGATAAAATGGATCAACCCTGACCCTGTTCTTTGAAGTCACTGAAGCAGACCCCAGCCGCGGTCCGTCTCCACGCTCCGGCCTCCACACAACAAAGGTACAGACCGCTGTCTCTCAGGCGCTGGGACCATGCTCTGTAACCCCTTCTCCTTCCTCTTTTATCTGTCTCCCTCCACTACCCTCTCACCTCACCACTATGACATTCCTGAGCACCCCCACCAACTAACACACACACACACACACACACACACACATACACACGCACACACACACACACACACACACACACACACACACACACACTCCTCCTTTCACCTACAGATCACTCATGGAGCACACAGCAGGAAGACGGAGGAACAGAGAGGAGAAGCAGTGGCTCCATGATGTTTATGACGTGTGGACGGGACCTAATGCTCTGCCCAGTGATGTTGTCTGAGTGGTGGGGTGGAACCAGCAGGATACTGGGCTGAACAATGCTTTATTAGGCTTTCTCTTCTGTACTCCTCTTCTGTTTATTGCTGCCGTTGGGAGACCAGAGGATGGGGTGGCTCATTAAAGGGTAGCTGTTAAACCCAAAACACACACAGTGCGTGTTTCACCTCATATTTGTCGCGCGATCCTACAACATTTTTTGGATCGTGTTGTTTTGAAGTGAGCCCAAGGACTGAAATGTAACTGGGCTGAATGTTTTCAGTCTTTGATTTGATTTGATTTGATTTGATTTGATTTATTTAATTGTATCAGAAATGTCTTACACACACTAAAAGACATCAACAAGACACAATTGAGGATACAAACACAATAAAGTCCAGGACTTATTTCCATTGTGGTCAGTCACTTCTTGTAGTGATGGAAATACTTTTGGGGTCTATGGAAGACCTGAAAATGAAGTTATATATAGTTATTAAGTTATATATAGTTATTAGCGCCGTCCATGGCTGCCACGACACACTCGAACGTCAAGACAAATCCCTACTATGTTCTGCATCATTGGCCAATAAAACTATTCTGATTCTATTAAGTTATTCTTGTGCCTGTCCCAACATGCCCTGTGTGCTTTGGGCTTTCAGTTACATTCACTTGTGATTCAAAATGTCACATGTAATGAGCTATAAACGATCAATAGGCTTTTCATAAAAAGACAAGATAGTTCAAATTAAATTATGCTCTCTGCAACTTACATACAAAATCACACGACCTCATGGTCTTTTCCTTCATTCCGTCTGAGGAAGTAATGTGACAATGGCAAGGTTGATGAAGCACACACTGTCCTCAGACAGCCCTGGTGGTCAACACATTCTAGTATCAGTCTGAAACATCTGCAGCAAATCTGTCGTCTGGTTATCTCTGGAAGGGACCCGGTAACTGCCCGTGGTTCATCACCAATCACCCCCCCAGCTCCCCCATTACTACTTCCTGATTGTGACTTCCTGTCTGCCTGTGCTCTCGTTCTTTGGTCTATGTAGTGGCGCTCTGTCCCTCATCCTTCCTGTATGAAGTCAATTGTATTTCCACCCAAACCCAAGGGGACCGTGTCAGCACACTCCAAGGTCGCGTTGTTTTTAAAGGGCTCATATTTTGCCCATTTTTTGTGGATGATCATTTTATTTGGGGGTACGACCAGAAGTTCATGCTTGTTAAAAATGTTAAAAATCATGTTGTAATTTTCACACTGTTCATGGCTGCAGTACAGCTTTCAGCTCATGTAAAAATGCTTGGTTTAAGCTCCTGTCTCTTTAAGAAGCTCAATCCCGAAAAGTCCAGTGTGCTCTGATTGGTCAGCTGGCCCTGTCTGTTGGGAATGGTCAAACACATAGCACATGTGTTGGCTATCTCATGCCCCTGAGTCTCCGCCAGTCTTTTTTGCTCAGGGAGTTTCCTAAATGACTGAAATTACCCTAAAAGTATCCAAGTGGCAGCAATGATAAGAGTTGATTGAATTCTTTAAATGCTTCCTTTCTTTAGCATAGGGTACACTGGTCCATCCTTTATGACAGGAAAGGAGATAATGCTGTCCCACAATTATTGCACCAATATATGGCAACTTATGGCACCAATATATAAAACAACGGCCATCTTCACATAGACAAACAATCCACATAACTGAGAAGGGACACAGATTATCATGAAACCTACCGTTGCTTCCTAAGCATTCCATCTCATGCCATGACTTGCTAATATGCTTTGTCTTTGAACTTCAAACAATATGTTAAATCCATAGGGAAGCTATGAGCGTGATGCTACCAAAAGGGAGGTTATCGTTGTACCGTAAACGACACTCAGTTCGCCATACTTATTTCTTCATTATGAGCGTAGTGAATTTCCATCCTTTAGGAATATCATTAATTAAGTTTACTTTAGTCCCGAATGCTGAAAGGTTTGCCCTAATAAAGAAAATAGTTCAACTGGATAATCTCTTCAGCGGAAAGAGAAATGCAGTCCATTGAGGCGGGGGGTCGTGGGAGTAGGTGTTTGTCACAGCGTGGATATGAGCGGTATGGAGGCGGAGGGAGCTGACGCAGCGCGCTGGGCGGGCGGGGAGGACGGCCGCGCTGAAGGGACAGGTCACTGGCATGCAGGTGTCCAAAAAGTGGGACAACTTGAAAGCCAAATACAAGGTAGAGCAAATCAAATGGCTGGGCATTGTGTCGGGGGTGTTTGCACCAACGATGTTGTACAATTAACACTAACATCGGTTCGATTAGTTCAATTAGTTGTCTACACATTTCTTAAACTTTTTGTTTTGCTTCAAGGCCAAAGTAATTATGAGTAGCCACAACATTGAATTGCTAGTAGCAGTTAGACTATTCCATCACTGGTCAGTGTGCATCCAGACGGTCTGTTATTCACGGTGTAAACAGCAGTTGATGGATCCCCCCTATCGGCAGGACAGCAGCCACTGGGCCTGGAGCCAGCGGAGGACGGGGACGGCAGCCACCGCCACAGGCCAGCGTCTGCGGGTACCCCCCCCCCCCCCCTGGAGTCAGCCCCAGCCGCCCAGGCTAAGCACACCTCTGCCAGCGTCAGCCGAAGGACCCGGGCTCCACCAGGGAGAAGGGGAAGGCCCTGCCGCCCGGGGGGGGGGGGGGGGGGGGGGGGCCCTACCAAGTGCTGTTGCGGGCCCTCAGAGACGCTCCCACCGTAGCCCAGCTGTCACGCCCCCACCAGCCCCGTCCAGACAGCCCTGCCACCGTCTGCAGGACACCAGTCCACTGGGCCAACCCTCCCTGTGTCCCACACACCCAGCTGGCAGCCTGGAGCAGCAGGTATCATCAGCAACAAACTACAGTAGACTCAACATCACCGCCCTGACACCTGGGTCTGGAGAAGCCCAGTAAAGTCACCTAGGTGGAGGGTGGAGGTGGAGGGAGGGGTGGAGGGTGGAGGTGGAGGGTGGAGGGTGGAGGTGGAGGTGGAGGTGAAGGTGGAGGGAGGGGTGGAGGGTGGAGGTGGAGGTGGAGATGGAGGGTGGAGGTGGAGGTGAAGGTGGAGGTGGAGGGTGGAGGTGGAGGGTGGAGGTGGAGGGAGGGGTGGAGGGTGGAGGTGGAGGTGGAGGGTGGAGGGTGGAGGTGAAGGTGGAGGTGGAGGGTGGAGGTGGAGATGGAGGGTGGAGGTGAAGGGTGGAGGTGGAGGGTGGAGGTGGAGGGAGGGGTGGAGGCTGAAGGGTGGAGGTGGAGGGAGGGGTGGAGGTGGAGGGTGGAGGTGGAGGGAGGGGTGGAGGGCGGAGGTGGAGGGTGGAGGGAGGGGTGGAGGTGGAGGTGGAGGGTGGAGGTGGAGGGAGGGGTGGAGGTGGAGGTGGAGGGTGGAGGTGGAGGTGGATGGAGGTGGAGGGTGGAGGTGGATGGAGGGGTGGAGGTGGAGGGTGGAGGTGGAGGTGGAGGGAGGGGTGGAGGTGCAGGTGGAGGGTGGAGGTGGAGGGAGGGGTGGAGGGTGGAGGGAGGGGTGGAGGGAGGGGTGGAGGGTGGAGGTGAAGGTGGAGATGGAGGGTGGAGGGTGGAGGTGGAGGGTGGAGGTGGAGGGAGGGGTGGAGGTGAAGGGTGGAGGTGGAGGGTGGAGGTGGAGGGTGGAGGTGGAGGGAGGGGTGGAGGGTGGAGGGTGGAGGGTGGAGGTGAAGGTGGAGGGAGGGGTGGAGGGTGGAGGTGGAGATGGAGGGTGGAGGTGAAGGGTGGAGGTGGAGGGTGGAGGTGGAGGTGGAGGTGGAGGTGGAGGGAGGG
>NW_028180130.1:10000-13278 GCF_964030765.1 Micromesistius poutassou | reverse complement strand
CTAGTGCCTGGGATTACTTAACGCCGCCAATGCATCAAATTTATGCTGACGGAAGCAGCGTCCGTCACAAATCGGCCCAAACTAGTTTAGTTAAATGCGTGGGTCTGCCCCAAAGTTGTGGAGCTCTTTATTTTCTATTAACCAAAATGTGAAAATCCTTCCCTCAACTTGACATGTATCCTTATTTCTCCATCCTACGTTATTCTTCCTCCTTAATGCCGCACTACTCGTTTCCATCACACTTACTGGAACACATCCTTAAGGATCTCCCCCATGAGCCTCTTGGCTCTCTCTTGCTTTCCTCCTCTCGCTCTCTCTCCTGCTCCTCTCTCCAAAGTCTCTCTCTCATGCGGGTCCTCTCTTCCTCGATGTCTCTCACTCTTCCAATACCAGCAACCGTTCTCTCGCTCTCTCTCTCCGTCCTCCACTCTCACACATCTTTTTTCTCTCTTTCTCTCTCACTCCTGCCTCTGTCTGATTTTGTCCTTTGTCTCTCTACCTTTGGGCTGTCTCTGGCATCTCACCAGCTCTGCTCTTTCTTTCTCACTCTGTCGCCCTTCCTTCGCACCCCACTGATGTACCTCTCACTTTTATCCATTCTCTGCACCATTCTTTGTTCCCACACACACACACTTAGTGGAACAGCGTCCTACGCTTGTCTTTTCTCTTATTCTGCGACCTGTGTGAATGTCGGAACATAAATCCAAACTCGATACTTTGTCCTTCTTGTGGTGCCCACTACACCGTCTACCGACTCTTCCGCTACCATACTACACCGCCAAACACATTGGCTTCCTGAGCGCAGTCCTCTCAGCATCCAGTGTTTAAATCCATCCCCCCATCCCCCCCCCCCACCAACTCCATCCAGTGTGAGCCTGGCACGATTACCAGACACGAGCACACAGTAAAAAAAAAGAAGAAAAAGAGGATGGCACCTTTTCTCCCACCAGTTATATTTAGCTTGTTTCTTTCCATCCGTCTAATCACACCAAAAAAAGCTTCTTTCTCTCTACTCTTTCATAAGGCAGTTACACCCCGCCCCCGCCCCCACCCCCCCCCCTCCACCTCCCCCCCTCCTCCTCCTCCTCCTCTCATAATGTTCCTCGAATCCCTGGCCGGCGCGTGCGGACTCTACCTTGAGCAGCCGCACGGAGGGCAGGAAGGCTGCGTGGCACAGTTTCCTGATGGTCCAGTTCATGGGCCGCGGCGCGTCCAGCTGGTTCATGGTTCCGGCGGTCCCCGGCGGGGCCCCTGGTGCCCGGCGTCTTCGCCCGGCGCCAGGTTCCGCGCGGCCCCCACGCGGGGCGCGCTAAGCGGGGAGGGGGTCTCCGACTCCAGCCAACGGAAAGCGCCTTGGTTCCAGCGCATGACCATCGAACGGGCAAGCGACGACCAGCCAGCCAGTGCCGAGGAAAAACCCTGGTTAGCCTGCGCCAGGAAAATGTACCACAGAGGAAAAAAAAAAAAAAAGAAAGAGAGAGCGAGCGAGGCTCACACCTGGGCAGCCCTCAACTCACCTCCCGCTCCCCGGACCCTCCGGCTCCCCCCCGCTCTCCACCGCGTCAGCCCGCAAGAAGATCCAAAGGGTCCGCGCCGCCACGGTCGGTCGTGGAGCGCCGCGCGCAAGCATCGGATTCCACCTTCCTTGGAACCTGCAGCGCGGAGCCCTTTCCCGGTGTGGCGGACACAGAAGTAAAGACGACAAAGCCCCGTATTTCCCAAAACAAGGAGAAAGGATGGAGGAGAAGGCAAGAGCAGCGGAGCGGCACACAGCAGTGCGCAATGGAAGCGCAGGAGGAGTAACGCAGTGGAGGAGCGATGGAGGTGGAGAGAATGAAGAGGGCGAGAGAGTGTGAAAGAGAGAGAGAGAGAGAGAGAGAGAGAGAGAGAGAGAGAGAGAGAGAGAGAGAGAGATGGAGAGAGAGAGAGGGGGTATCCAGGAGAAGTGGAGAAGAGAGGAGAGAAGAGCAGTGCAGTGCGGCACACAGTGGAGCACAAAGGAGAGAGAGGAGAGGAGCACCGAGCGCATAAACTGAGCAGCACTCTGAGAGGCAGCGGCTTAGGGTTTAGAAGCCACACGGGCTTCAAGATGAGAGAGAGAGAGAGAGAGAGAGAGAGAGAGAGAGAGAGAGAGAGAGAGAGAGAGAGAGAGAGAGAGAGAGAGAGAGCGGGAGAGAGAGAGAGAGAGAGGGATAGAGAGAGAGGGAGAGAGATGGAGAGAGGGATGGAGAGAGTGAAGTGGTTAAAATGAGCAGCAAAAAAAAGATGGAGAGGAACGATGAACATAGGGAGAAAAGGAGAGCTTGTGCGCAATGAGAGAAGGTAAAGCGTAACAGAGAAAAAAGAGAGAGAGAGCATGAGAGAGAGAGAGAGAGAGAGAGAGAGACTGCGCAATCAAGCTCGGAGGAGGGAGAGGAAGAGTGGGAAGAGAGAGATGGAGAGTGAGAGGCTCCTCAGGAGAAGCAGGGGAAGAGTCCCATCCCTGTCATTTCACACCGGTTCAGCCAGAGCTCCGTACCATCACTGGGACTGTGAGTGTGTTCAACACTATACTGTTTATATTTTGATCATCTGTGTACTTCAGGCACACATTTTAAGATGAGACTTAATGCACACAAAAAAAAACCTACAAATCTGTTTAGGGTTCTCTCAACTCCTTAGTCAATTTTGAGTTTGCGCAACAAGACGCACGGAAACACAGGTGTGTGAGTTTATGCGCTCTATTATTTCATTCCCTAGTACCAAGCCATGTCTAGTCTGAACATTTATTCATGGACAGTATGCCACTTCCACTGTCGTTTCAGCCTGAAATTCAAATGTAGTTTATTTCCGCTGAGCTTCTATTGCTGACTCCCTTTATTGTCAGGAAGAAACTCAATTCTAAAACAAAACAACAGCCGCGCAATCGAGGTAAATTCTGATGAAATGCAAATGAAGCAGTCTAATAGCGTGTTCAGACTGGTTCGGCAGAGGTTCAGCGTGATGCTGAGATCAAAGCAGAGGGCTCTGAGGTGTTGATGACTAAACAAGACGCTGCCTGTCACACATCCTCCATTCTGCCCTGTGCTCACACCAGAACGCATCATCCAGTCCCTCTGTTAGTGCCTGTTTCATGTTATATAGTGACATACAGGCTAATACACCACTAGATTACTTTAGATGGCACATTGGATATGTTGTGTAATATAAGCATTTTTCAGCCAAAGCAGTGACTCATTTGGATCTGAGATGCCGCAGCGGAACAAAGTGAAAGAGTGCTTTTAGATGGCAAATCCCAA
>NW_028180130.1:0-5000 GCF_964030765.1 Micromesistius poutassou | reverse complement strand
ACAGCATTCGTCAGCCGTCTGTGGGACCATTAGGACCCGGCCCCCTCCTTCACCCCGCGTTGACATCCACGCCTATTATTTGATTTGTCTTTATTTGACTTTATTTGTGTGCTTCCCAACCACACACTCACAGAGGAGAGGGGAGGGGAGGGGAGGAGGAGAGAGGAGAGGAGATGAGAGGAGGAGAGTAGAGCTGAGAGGAGGAGAGAGGAGAGGAGAAGAGAGGAGGAGAGTAGAGCTGAGAGGAGGAGAGAGGAGAGGAGAAGAGAGGAGTAGAGCTGAGAGGAGGAGAGAGGAGAGGAGAAGAGAGGGGAGGAGAGGAGAGGCAGAGAGAGGAGAGGAGATGAGAGGGGAGGAGAGGAGATGAGAGGGGAGGAGATGAGAGGAGAGGACAAGAGAGGGGAGGGGAGGAGAGGAGAGGCAGAGAGAGGAGAGAAGGAGAGAGAGGAGAGGAGAGGAGACGAGAGGGGAGTGGAGGAGAGGAGAGGAGGAGAGCAGATAAGAAAGAAGATGAGAGCAGAAGAGCAGAGAATAAAGGAAAGCAGAGGAGAGGAGCCCACAGGGATGTTGGTCTATAAGAGAAAAAAACCAAATGGGTTGTGAGGGAGGCAAGAGAAAGAGGATGGAAGGCCAAAGCAGGAGCAGACTAAACACGCACAGACCGTAGGACAGGGGAGAGGGGTGACAGATCGTCCTGGTAGCAGGTCCGTGCTGCTGTACAGAGTAATCATTCTACACTAACAATTCAAGTAATGATCTGTCACCTTGGGTTAACCAAGAGACCAATCAGAGGCCAATGATATCTAAAGGTCATGTGCTCCGTCCAGGGAGGAATGTACTTGTTGATTGTACGAAAGTGACCGCAAGTGGCTGCAAGAGAGAGAGAGAGGGAATGAAACAGATCACTTAAATTGACCACAGATGAAAGACCACTTCAATTGAAAAACTGCCAGAGACAGATGGAGAAAAAATACGGTTGTTGGGGAGGGAGTGAGGGGGGGGGGGGGGGGGGGGGCTGACATGGATAGAATAGATTGGAGACAAAGTGGTAGAGATACAGATGGAGGGTTGAATACATTTATTTTGATAATTAAGTCTCGTTTCAATAACCCCAAAGAGTCTTCCAAAGGTAATTGGGATGTGCTAGGAGATTAGGTTAAAGCCTTACAGAGAGCTGTTGGAGTGGCTGTGGGGAGATATGCGACCTATGCACTATATTAACAGAATACTGAATAGTGAATATTCTTGTCCTTTAAAAAAAATATTTGATAGAATCCTCAGAATCGAGGCACTGAGTTCATTGAATATTAACAATGATAGTTCTTGTATCTGAATCCTAATTCCCTCTAACTGTGCATGCAGGAGGTTTTGGATATTATCCAAAATGGGACACTGATCTATCCTGCAAATAGAAGCCCCTTCTGGATGTTAAACATGTCATCAGCTCCGCTGCACAGTGTAAACACAATGTTGTCGTCGTGCGTCGTGATTAGGGCTAAGTACCGTCATTATGGCTCTAAGTTTGCTCTAAGTAAATCACATTGACTGAAACTGAACTACTGTTTTGCTGTTTTGCTAAAACCGCACTTAAACCTTAGCAGAGGGATCATAGCCATTTTTCACATCAAGTGTGGTGCGAAGATTAACAAGTCAGGTCACACAAGAAAAAATAATCATGATAATTATAAGGCTGTGGTTTCTCACATGCTGCGTGTCTAACGTTGTACACATGCATTTTGGAGAAGGCCTTTCTGTGTGCGGAACGTTTTTGGACACTTTAAAAAGTATTTCTTTCATCAAAGCGCCGGCGTGCTGAGTGGGGCTTGAGCGGCGCGCAGCGTGACATAATTACGGAGATCCTGGTCCCATAATTGGTCCTGAATAATGGATGAGACGCTCGTCACAACCCAGGGCGGAGGACACCTGACACCGTTCAAACGCCACCTAGGCAGTCTAACCGCATGTTGCCGGCGCCACGAGAGTGATTTACCAAATTAAACATTGCGTGTAAAGCTGGTTGCACAACCAAAACATAATTGTCCGTATTTTTCTGAGCTGATAAGGGGAGGGGCGTGAAGAATGTGCATGGTTGAACCGCACATGTTTTCATACAGTGCGGTTGGTTGGTTACTAAGGAATATACATTTGGGGGAAAACAAAAAGTGAAAAGTAGCGCGTCTGCCGCTATTTCTAACCTGTGTTGATCTTCTGTATGTTAATAAACGACGCTGTTTACCCCACAGGCAATTTCCAATGTAAGTATTTACTGTCCACTTCACTATTTATTCATGGGGGTGGCACAGCAATGCAACTAAAAATGACTAGAGGAGAATAGAATAGAATAAAATGGAAGAAAGTGAAGAGAGATTATCATATATGAGGAGAGCAATTTGAATATGTATGAATAAGTATGAGGAGGCCAGAGAAGCAAAGACGAAGAGTTTCAGAGGAGGAACAGGGCACTGAAGTCAATTGGGAGGCAGGCATAGCATTATGCTCATTTCACTCGCCTGACAGAACCAGAACAAAATCACTCTGTGTCTCTTAGGAGGTGCCTAACGTGACCGTGCCGAGGCTGCCGAAGTGATTTGTTGCAGTGTTTTGTTTTTCTTAAGCATTTGAAAAACTTTAAAAGTTTCCTCCTGACTTCTCTTCACAGAAGGGAGAAGCAGGCAAGAGGCTGAAGAGCTGGATCCACTGAGCAGGAAACAACTGAGATAATGGCGGTGGAAGTCTTTACAGCATCCACCCTGGCAGCAGAACGAAGACGCCACACCGCTTGTCATAATTACAGACCTTAAGAACAACATCCTTTTCTTTCAGAGGCTGTGATTGAAGTATTTGGCAGGTTTTAAACCGTTCTCCTCCTTCTGATTGTTCTGCGTTGCCTCTCCAGTTAGGCGGCTCGTCAAATAAAGCAGATGGGGTGTGCGTTTCAATCTGTGTGGTATACACACATGGGTTTTTGTGTAATGTCCTTTTGATCACAGCTGGCTGATTAGTGTGTGTGTCGAATCTGTGGGTCGATGACGGACAACGAATGGGGGTGGAGGACAGGGGGGGGGGGGGGAGGACAGGGAGGGGGAGGACAGGGAGGGGGGGAGGACAGGGAGGGGGAGGGGGATTTACCTCCACCTCCCACGGTCGGCCTGACAGGAGATCAGGGCCACACTCCAGTCTGAGAGCTCAAGCCCCCCCTGATCCCTCCTCAATGTGCAGCTCACTGGTCAAAGCAATGGAAGACACACACACACACACACACACACACAAAGAGATGACTCAAACACACACACACACACACAAATCTATAAATGGCAGATTATCTTTGGCGCTGGCTGATCTAATCTTGTGGTCCAGCAGAGCCGTGAGGACATGATTTAGTGCCAGGAGCAGAATAGAGAAGCGCCGGAGGAGCCTCAGCAGAGTCCAGCTCCACTCCTCACCGAGCACTCTGTGCACTCTGCATCACCCCATCGCCCAGACACCCGACCCTGTGACAGTGGGTGAGTGGGGAGTGGGCCGGACGAGCACTATGTTAGAACCATCACACACGCACACGCAGGGTGAGCCTGCTCCGCTCAGGCTGACTGGTTTCAATGGTTGACTTCATGCGCTGTGAGTGAAAGGGTCGCTCCTGTGGTCTCGCTCTCCCAGTCTGGGGCTCGGCCCGAACCAGTGTGGTCCTAATGGGCTGGAGTCGGCACGCGGCGTTCTGAGAGGCGGTGGTGGATTACAGTCTGGATTACAGACCAAACTGTAGGGGCTGCTGGGGAGATGAGAGGCAGGGGCCTGACCCAGTAAGCTAGGAGAACATAATGACAAGACACAGGTACAACCCCCCCC
Organism: Micromesistius poutassou; assembly: GCF_964030765.1. Taxonomy (NCBI): domain Eukaryota; kingdom Metazoa; phylum Chordata; class Actinopteri; order Gadiformes; family Gadidae; genus Micromesistius; species Micromesistius poutassou. Next base: position 1,157 of record NW_028180130.1, on the reverse strand, counting down.
CCCCCCCACACACACACACACACACACACACACACACACAGCACACACACACACACACAAGATCCAGTCCAAAACCTGCACAAGAGACACACACAAACGCAGACACACACACACACACACACACACACAAGGATAAAATGTCAGATTTGCCTGACATAAATTCAGCATTAGCCGATGAGGAACCTAGCCGTTGCTGTAGCAACGCAGGCATGGCGTGATTATGCTTCAGTGCGACGGGTGCAATAAAGCCGGGATTCCTGCGGCCCACTGGTTTGGGGATCCGGTAATGGCTTTGTGACAACGCCTCCTGCCACTAAACCGTTCCAGCAAATGCTTGCCGGGACACGAGCGAAGCCTCGTGCCTGATCGGAGACTTCAGAAGAAAAGCCCTCAAGGCAGTGCCCGGAACATGACAACCGCACGCGGGGGGGGGGGGGGGGGGGGGGGGGGGCCTCGGGGAGGAGCGGGGGGGTGAGCGGGGGGGAGAGAGGGGGGGGTCCACGGGGATGGGAGGCGGGCGTCTTGATCTCAGGGGCTGCTCTGGGAAACGTACTGATGGTTTTGTGGAACCAGAGCAGCGAGCGGAAGGGTTTTTTCATGCAGGTGACTGACTGAGATGTATTTCACAAACTGCTGAAGGAGAACATCATTGAGAGGGCTTTGGAAATCAGGTGTGGACACGGGGAACGGAGGCTGAGGAAGGGCTGGACCATAGCCACCAGTATGATACACATTCCTCCTCCCAGTTGTACAGCCTTCACCCAACGCATCACATTTAAAGAAGGACAAACGGCACAGAAACGGCTAGTGTTGTTTTTATCATAAAAAATTACATACATTTAGTATGAATTGAAAGGAGTCAAATTGAGATATCATTGCACACCCACTGTCTGTATCGCTACGACAGGAATAAATTTAGCACAACGAATTCAAAGGGAGTGTGCTCAAAGGGAGTTTAAATAGGCTTTGATCATGACCTCGGCTAGTAATCTGACAAATCCACACCAAGAGAAACTGAGAGGAAGCTTTTTTTTCTGAAATATATATTTCTGTTCATTTTCAGTTTCATTTTCGTGGGATAGGATTTGGTCATAAGCCCATCTTTCACATGTGAGCGTTTGTGTGTGTGAGTGTTTGTGTGTGTGTGTGTGTGTGTG
>NW_028180131.1:0-9348 GCF_964030765.1 Micromesistius poutassou | reverse complement strand
GACAGAGAGAGAGAGAGAGAGACAGAGAGAGAGACAGAGAGGGAGAGAGAGAGAGAGGGAGAGAGAAACAGAGAGACAGAGAGACAGAGAGAGAGAGAGAGAGAGAGAGCGGAGAGAGAGCAAAGTCTGTCGGTGGAAAACTGTTTATTTTGGCTAACATGTTAGTTTCAACAAGATTCTGAAAATCTGGAAATCCACATTATCTACAAAGCTAAGCTCTGGTTGGGACTTGAAGGCGTCCGTTGCTAGGACGTAACTACGGCCCCCCTGCTGGCTGGAGTAGCAAACTGCGGTTTGTGTAGCATGGAGTCTGCAGACGTGATGGATTGTTTTAGTGTCAACGAGATCCCATCTGAGGTGTATCTCAGTTTCCCTGGTATGAAAATAACTAAAAGTTAGTTATTTTGAGAGCAAATTGCCCCCACAATATGACTACACTTTGATTCTATATTCATTATGTTGGTTACCTTGGTACAAGCGCAATATGAACACCAATATTAACAGCTTAAGTTGTGCCAATACTGACGGTAAAGCGCGCTTGTGTAGTCCTGCTTATTATAAAATAGATAGCTCCAGTCCTTTTTTCAGATTGGCATGAAGCTGTTGTAAAATACTCAAAACCTTTGACTGCTGAATAAAATCCTTTTTGGCAGCAATGGATGAATGAAGATTTATTTTCAATAAATGATCAGATTTTACGTTGCTGTGTTCTTACATCGTGAAACGGTACAAGGTAATCGCTGGTAAGCGTTTTAGGACAGCTTTATAAAAGCAACAGGCCACCTCGGGCCACCGTTTGCGGGGAACGGGTTAACCTAGTGACTGTTAGTGCTTGGCACCTGGTTCTATGAACATCTTTACTGTACCACAGAGATATCTTGTTTCACCTTCTTCTGACTAATGTATCTCTTACTTATGAAATGTACTTACTTATACTTAAGCCGCTTCAGCTAAAGGCCCTAAATGTAAACGTAAGTTTGTGTCGGGCCTGACGCCTAACCTCTTGGAACGAACAAAGTGACGTCACCTCCTGTGAGGTCGTCTGACCTTGTGAGAGGTGACCAACCCAGCGTCGCCCTTGGGGATGAAAACGGCGTGTCCCGTGTGTCGTATCTGGACTGATCACCGCGGAAACCAACAACAACAAAAGGGAAGCACCTTAACGTCCGACCGGAGGCGAAGGGAACCTGAACACAAACGCCTCCGACGCACCGGAGTCTGGATCTGACGGGAGGTAGGAACAGATCTGACGCCGTGACGCCGGCCAACACGCTCGCTATCACAACGGATGATGACATGACAACAACAACAACAACAACAACAACAACGTGCAGTTCCACACAGTACAACACAGCTGAGGTCAAAGGTCAAAGGTTCTCACCCTGCAGGAGGAGCTGTACGTCGTCGATGTCCAGAGGGGGATGGACCCCCTGTCCACCTCTCCATCTCTGCGGCAGCGCTCAGACGCCATGCTGTCTCAGCGGCAGGACCCGGGCAGCATGGCCCCCCCCGCAGCCCCGCTACGGAGACAACGCAGAACACAGGACGTCAGGGAGGGGTTAGACGGTACAGAGACGGGTCGTTAAGGAGCAGGTAGGGGTTAGACAGTACAGAGACAGGTCATTAAGAGCAGGTAGGGGTTAGACAGTACAGAGACAGGTCATTAAGGAGCAGGTAGGGGTTAGACAGTACAGAGACAGGTCGTTAAGGAGCAGGTAGGGGTTAGACAGTACAGAGACAGGTCATTAAGGAGCAGGTAGGGGTTAGACAGTACAGAGACGGGTCATTAAGGAGCAGGTAGGGGTTAGACAGTACAGAGACAGGTCATTAAGGAGCAGGTAGGGGTTAGACAGTACAGAGACAGGTCATTAAGGAGCAGGTAGGGGTTAGACGGTACAGAGACAGGTCATTAAGGAGCAGGTAGGGGTTAGACAGTACAGAGACAGGTCATTAAGGAGCAGGTAGGGGTTAGACGGTACAGAGACAGGTCATTAAGGAGCAGGTAGGGTTAGACGGTACAGAGACGGGTCATTAAGGAGCAGGTAGGGGTTAGACAGTACAGAGACAGGTCATTAAGGAGCAGGTAGGGGTTAGACAGTACAGAGACAGGTCATTAAGGAGCATGTAGGGGTTAGACGGTACAGAGACAGGTCATTAAGGAGCAGGTAGGGGTTAGACAGTACAGAGACAGGTCATTAAGGAGCAGGTAGGGGTTAGACAGTACAGAGACAGGTCATTAAGGAGCAGGTAGGGGTTAGACAGTACAGAGACGGGTCATTAAGGAGCAGGTAGGGGTTAGACAGTACAGAGACAGGTCATTAAGGAGCAGGTAGGGGTTAGACAGTACAGAGACGGGTCATTAAGGAGCAGGTAGGGGTTAGACAGTACAGAGACAGGTCATTAAGGAGCAGGTAGGGGTTAGACAGTACAGAGACAGGTCGTTAAGGAGCAGGTAGGGGTTAGACAGTACAGAGACAGGTCATTAAGGAGCAGGTAGGGGTTAGACAGTACAGAGACAGGTCATTAAGGAGCAGGTAGGGGTTAGACGGTACAGAGACAGGTCATTAAGGAGCAGGTAGGGGTTAGACAGTACAGAGACAGGTCATTAAGGAGCAGGTAGGGGTTAGACAGTACAGAGACAGGTCATTAAGGAGCAGGTAGGGGTTAGACAGTACAGAGACAGGTCATTAAGGAGCAGGTAGGGGTTAGACAGTACAGAGACAGGTCATTAAGGAGCAGGTAGGGGTTAGACAGTACAGAGACAGGTCATTAAGGAGCATGTAGGGGTTAGACGGTACAGAGACAGGTCATTAAGGAGCAGGTAGGGGTTAGACAGTACAGAGACAGGTCATTAAGGAGCAGGTAGGGGTTAGACAGTACAGAGACAGGTCATTAAGGAGCAGGTAGGGGTTAGACAGTACAGAGACAGGTCATTAAGGAGCAGGTAGGGGTTAGACAGTACAGAGACAGGTCATTAAGGAGCAGGTAGGGGTTAGACAGTACAGAGACAGGTCATTAAGGAGCAGGTAGGGGTTAGACAGTACAGAGACAGGTCATTAAGGAGCAGGTAGGGGTTAGACAGTACAGAGACAGGTCATTAAGGAGCAGGTAGGGGTCATGGGTGGGCAAAATAAAATAAAAACGGGCGGGCAAAGCCAATTTGATTAAACATAACATAGGCCTAGATTAGATACACCATACAAACATTAATCAAAGGCATGTTTATTAAAGGCATTTTATTTATGTATTGAACGCTTCAATGCTTTCGGTCACAGCTGACAATTTGCCGTTAGGCCAAACATTTTAAACATGCGCAAAAACTGCATGAACGAAGCTTCAGTGTGTTATCACATCAAATTGAAACAGATTGGCCATATAAGACAGGCCTACTGCAAAGATGATAACTTATCACACACACGCAGAGAGAGAGAGAGAGAGAGAGAGAGAGAGAGAGAGAGGGAGAGGGAGAGGGAGAGAGAGAGAGAGAGAGAGAGAGAGAAGGAGAGAGAGAGAGAGAGAGGGAGGGAGAGGGAGAGGGAGAGAGAGGGAGAGAGAGAGAGATAGAGAGAGGGAGAGAGAGAGAGAGAGAGAGATAGAGAGAGGGAGGGAGAGGGAGAGGGAGAGAGAGGGAGAGAGAGAGAGAGAGAGAGAGAGAGAGGGAGTCCTCCTCGACCGACCGACAGACAGGCCTCATGTCTAACGGCTGTATTTCTTTATTTCTTCTCTTTGTCTCGTGGGAGGGCTCTCCCAGTGACGCTCAGGGGGGGAGGAGCTGCTCTCAGAGGAGCGCTGACTTGCGAGCCTTTTTCAGACGGTGAACGTAGACGAAGGAAAGCCCTCTGATTGGACGGGCAAGACTGACAACGAGGCGGGCCTCGGCCCGTCCAGACCCGTTGACGTGTTGACGTGTAAAACCCAGCGCCTTGCCCACGGGCACTGCGGCAGCCTCAGCTGGGCTTCAACCCGCTCCACCTCGCCCCACGTAGTCCGCGTACTTGGTATTGAGAAACGGCCAGTGTTTTTCAGAGGGTGCATTTCTGAAGCGGTGCTGAAGGTGTGTGAGCAGGTGTGACCCGACCAGATACACACTTTACAAAATGTCAGCTTGTCCAGAAACACCATCACAGACCGAGTTAACGAACGAGCAGGCAATCAGATTAGAGAGTTGGCCCAAGAGACGCTCAGTTATCCATGTCATTACCATGGTATAACAATGTTGTACCAACATTGTTAAAGTTATAATAATGTTAACACCATAATGTTGTAAAGAGCAATATGCTTACATACACTTTAAATGTAAGTAATTGCATGTACAATATTCGTGCACTTGAATAAATAATAATCAAATGCAGAGACAGTATAATCTAGCAATATGTTAAGGAACAGTAACGTTTATATGGTCTTACAGTTACAAGCGGCCCTCTGAGGGAAACCATAATGTTGATGTGGGCCGCGGTGGAGATGAGTTTGCCACCCCTGCTCTACAGGATCCTGTGGGTCTGGGAAACTTTTGCTGTTTCAATTAAACAATATTCGCAAAATGTTTGAACCTTTTTCATCTTAAGTCTAAACGTAATCGTATTTATAGTACGTATGATATGTAAGTGTGTGTCCAACCTAAACCCTAACAAAACCATGTGATGCAAAATTCTGTGCATTAAAATATGAATATGAAAACATGGACGCAGCCTTCCTGATTCACGACTGGTCAGACCAGTGTGGCTGGTTGGGTCACCTGGTTGGCTGGCCCCAGGTCACCTGATTGGGTGGCTGGGTCACCTGATTGGCTAGCCAAAGGTCACCTGATTGGCTGGCCGGGTGAGACACTGGCCCCAGCTGATCACCCATTGGGCGGTGAGGGCGTTAGGAGAGGGTGGTCGTCTTTAGGAGAAGCCCATGACTTAACGAATGCTGATTCATGTTTCAGTGGTTCACTATTTGATTGGGTTTATCCCCAGATGGGGCATCTCATTGTTTACTCTGTTTTCAACAGAACATGAAGGCATTGTTCCAGTTCAGAACCACTGCTCCAGAGCAACGCGACCGGAGGGGGGGCCGCGGGGCGGGCCCTCTTCAGGAGGCACCAACACCCCCCCACAGAATGTTGGCCGAGGCCCAATCAACAGGTTAGGCCACAAGCACCACAGGTGGCCCGCGGCGCCAACGCCCGCAAGCGCCACAGCTTCACCCGCGGTCGGCGGTACGAGGAAGAGGAAAGCTGAGAGAGAAAAACCGGTCAGCTCAACAGTGAGAGCATGAGGTGCTAGGAGGATGCAATACGTTTTTTGTTTTACTTTCACAATGAGACCCGCGAGATTACAGCATCCTGCCGCTAGATTGTAGTGTTTCCAAATCGCCGTTTGTCTATAACACCGTACTTACAAATGATAGAGTCGAAAAGATCTACAAATAATCCCAAAGTGTCCAGTGGTGAACCTGATTCACCACTGGTCCGACTAGTGTGGCTGGCCGGGTCACCTGATTGGCTGGCCGGGTCACCTGATTGGCAACCTACAGTTAACCTAAACAATCTACAGGTAACCTAGGCAACCTTCAAGTAACCTAGGCAACCTACAGGTAACCTAGGCAACCTTCAAGTAACCTAGGCAACCTCCAGTTAACCTACAGGTTACCTTCAGGCAACCTAGACAACCTTCAGGTACCCTTCAGGTAACCTAGACAACCTTCAGGTACCCTTCAGGTAACCTAGACAACCTTCAGGTACCCTAGACAACCTTCAGGTACCCTCCAGGTACCCTAGACAACCTTCAGGTACCCTAGACAACCTTCAGATACCCTTCAGGTAACCTAGACAACCTTCAGATACCCTTCAGGTACCCTAGACAACCTTCAGGTAACCTAGACAACCTTCAGGTACCCTTCAGGTAACCTAGACAACCTTCAGGTACCCTAGACAACCTTCAGATACCCTAGACAACCTTCAGGTACCCTTGAAGTAACCTAGACAACCTTCAGGTACCCTTCAGGTACCCTAGACAACCTTCAGGTACCCTAGACAACCTTCAGGTACCCTAGACAACCTTCAGGTACCCTTGAGGTAACCTAGACAACCTTCAGGTAACCTAGACAACCTTCAGGTACCCTTGAGGTAACCTAGACAACCTTCAGGTACCCTAGACAACCTTCAGGTACCCTTGAGGTAACCTAGACAACCTTCAGGTAACATAGACAACCTTCAGGTAACCTTGACAACCTTCAGGTACCCTAGACAACCTTCAGATACCCTAGACAACCTTCAGGTACCCTTGAGGTAACCTAGACAACCTTCAGGTACCCTTCAGGTACCCTAGACAACCTTCAGGTACCCTTGAGGTAACCTAGACAACCTTCAGGTACCCTAGACAACCTTCAGGTACCCTAGACAACCTTCAGGTACCCTTGAGGTAACCTAGACAACCTTCAGGTAACCTAGACAACCTTCAGGTAACCTAGACAACCTTCAGGTACCCTTGAGGTAACCTAGACAACCTTGAGGTACCCTTGAGGTACCCTAGACAACCTTCAGGTACCCTTGAGGTAACCTAGACAACCTTCAGATACCCTTCAGGTAACCTAGACAACCTTCAGGTACCCTTCAGGTAACCTAGACAACCTTCAGGTACCCTTCAGGTACCCTAGACAACCTTCAGGTACCCTAGACAACCTTCAGGTACCCTTGAGGTAACCTAGACAACCTTCAGGTAACCTAGACAACCTTCAGGTACCCTTCAGGTAACCTAGACAACCTTCAGGTACCCTAGACAACCTTCAGGTACCCTTGAGGTAACCTAGACAACCTTCAGGTACCCTTGAGGTAACCTAGACAACCTTCAGGTAACCTAGACAACCTTCAGGTAACCTAGACAACCTTCAGGTACCCTTGAGGTAACCTAGACAACCTTCAGGTACCCTAGACAACCTTCAGGTACCCTTGAGGTAACCTAGACAACCTTCAGGTAACCTAGACAACCTTCAGGTACCCTTGAGGTACCCTAGACAACCTTCAGGTAACCTAGACAACCAACAGGTGCCCTTCAGGTAACCCAGGCAACCTTCAGGTACCCTTGAGGTAACCTAGACAACCTTCAGGTACCCTTGAGGTAACCTAGACAACCTTCAGGTAACCTAGACAACCTTCAGGTAACCTAGACAACCTTCAGGTACCCTTGAGGTAACCTAGACAACCTTCAGGTAACCTAGACAACCAACAGGTGCCCTTCAGGTAACCCAGGCAACCTACAGGTAACCATCTGCGCTTCAGTGCGGTGGCCAATAAGAAGGCAGAATCTCAACGGGGCCGCTGGATCTGTCGACCGGAGGGGGGTCCCGGTGCGACGGGGCCACGGGGCGGGCCCTCTTCAGGAGGCGCCAACACCCCCCCACAGAATGTTGGCCGAGGCCCAATCAACAGGTTAGGCCACAAGCGCCACAGGTGGCCCGCGGCGCCAACGCCCTCTGACACAGCTTCACCCGCGGTCGGCGGCACGAGGAAGAGGAAAGCTGAGAGAGAAAAACCGGTCAGCTCAGCGGTGAGAGCATGAGGTGCTAGGAGGATGCAATACGTTTTTTGTTTTACTTTCACAATGAGACCCGCGAGATTACAGCATCCTGCCGCTAGATTGTAGTGTTTCCAAATCGCCGTTTGTCTATAACACCGTACTTACAAATGATAGAGTCGAAAAGATCTACAAATAATCCCAAAGTGTCCACGAGAAAAATGTATGCAGAGGGAAGGCAATTTAATAAAAGACGGGACAGCGATTACACGTGTGTGCTTCAAGGAGAAAAACCGGTATGTCTTCAGTGCTACGAGGCCGTGACGGTGGTAAAGAATAACAAACACCAGGTATGCTAAATGTCGCCTCCATAAAAGAACAATAACAATTGTCCAAGAGTTAAAAGGCGGACTGCAATCACAGCAGAATATGTTTACAAAGGCCACAGCCCAAAGTGATGCAGCAGTGATAGCTAGCTTTAGCGTGGCTGAAGCAACCCCAGAGCCCCAGAGAAAGTGTTTTTCAGAGGGTGCATTTCTGAAGCGGTGCGGAAGGTGTGTGAGCAGGTGTGACCCGACCAGATACACACTTTACAAAATGTCAGCTTGTCCAGAAACACCATCACAGACCGAGTTAACGAACGAGCAGGCAATCAGATTGGAGAGTTGGCCCAAGAGACGCGCAGTTATCCATGTCATTACCATGGTATAACAATGTTGTAACAACATTGTTAAAGTTATAATAATGTTAACACCATAATGTTGTAAAGAGCAATATGCTTACATACACTTTAAATGTAAGTAATTGCATGTACAATATTCGTACACTTGAATAAATAATAATCAAATGCAGAGACAGTATAATCTAGCAATATGTTAAGGAACAGTAACGTTTATATGGTCTTACAGTTACAAGCGGCCCTCTGAGGGAAACCATAATGCTGATGTGGGCCGCGGTGGAGATGAGTTTGCCACCCCTGCTCTACAGGATCCTGTGGGTCTGGGAAACTTTTGCTGTTTCAATTAAACAACATTCGCAAAATGTTTGAACCTTTTTCATCTCAAGTCTAAACGTAATTGTATTAATAATACGTATAATATGTAAGTGTCCAACCTATACCCTAACAAAACCATGTGAAAAATATGAATATGAAAACATGGACGCAGCCTTCCTGATTCACCACTGGTCTGACTAGTGTGGCTGGTTGGGTCACCTGGTTGGATGGCCCCAGGTCACCTGATTGGGTGGCTGGGTCACCTGATTGGCTAGCCAAAGGTCACCTGATTGGCTGGCCGGGTGAGACACTGGCCCCAGCTGATCACCCATTGGGCGGTGAGGGCGTTAGGAGAGGGTGGTCGTCTTTAGGAAGAAGCCCATGACTTAACGAATGCTGATTCATGTTTCAGTGGTTCACTATTTGATTGGGTTTATCCCCAGATGGGGCATCTCATTGTTTACTCTGTTTTCAACAGAACATGAAGGCATTGTTCCAGTTCAGAACCACTGCTCCAGAGCAACGCTCTCCCCATACCCCCCCCCCCCCCCCCGCCCCCAACACACCCGTCCCTCTCTAAATCTGGATTCACAAAGGTCGCGACAGATTCTCTGCTGCTGCTGTGTGTGTGTGTGTGTGTGTGTGTGTATGTGAATGTGTACGTGTATGTGCGTGTGTATGTGAGTGAGTGAGAGTGTGTGTGTGCGTGCGTGCGTGCGTGTGTGTGTGTGTGTGTGCGTGCGTGTGTGTGCGTGTGTGTGCGTGTGTGTGTGTGTGTGTACGTCGGTGAACCTGTCAGAAACCAAAATAGCCTGAGGAGCAGCACGTGTGCCCGGCCTCTGCAGTGTTAAATGAGTT
>NW_028180132.1:0-17378 GCF_964030765.1 Micromesistius poutassou | reverse complement strand
CCTACGCCTTTTCCTCTTCCTCTTCCTTCCAACCACAACCAGCACCCCCCCACCCCCCTCCACCTTCTGGTCATATCCTCCAACATGATGCATAAATTCATAACCAATTTTACACCACATTGCTTCTGCTTCAGTCTCCAAACACAGCCCAGACTCCCGACCCTGTTTAAACGCACTCGACCAAAGGAATGACACAAAACTTTTTCAGAATGAACTTTTTTCATCTTTTTTCCCCCTCTCCGCCTCCCCCCCCCTCTCTGAATAGATAGAACTTTGAGCATTAAGTCAAATCTTTATGGCCCCAGACAAGGCTTCCCTGGAGTTATGGAATAGTATATTCATGGAGTTAATAAAAGAGGAAACTGTTTTTTTGTGGAAGGGTGTGGGGGTGGGGGGAGGGGGGGGGGGGGGGTGGGGGGGTGGGGGGGGGGTGAAGGGGGGTAGGTGGTGGTGGTGGTGGGGGGGGGGGGTAGGGAGTTGAAATGACAGATGGGGTGTAGGGGGAGGCTGGAGAAGACAGGGACTCCTCCATCATGGACGATTGAATTGAAGCTCCTACTGCTCAGAGGAAAAGAGGCGAGGCGAGGGGCGCAGGGGCTTATGGGTAGCAAACAAGCTCTGGCGGTGCCTTTCGTCGGGTAACAGGTTGATAAAGTGCATCCTGTTTTATCTCTTCATTTCCTGAAAGGGATGCGTGCAGACGCTCAATATATTCTGGCTGGTGAGCCCATCCCTCAGACACTGCTTTTTTTGGAGAAATGGAGCATCAACGCTTCGGGACCTTCTTCTAAACTTGGTAGGCGGATCATCCGTCTACCCGTGGAGCCGCTCCCCTACTTCTGTCCGACAGAGTTCATATTGAATTAAGTCAGAAACTCGGCAAACAAGTGATGTCATGTTTATGCATTGACTTGCGAAACAATTGAGCAAAAGTATTTTTTGCCATTGTGGCGTCAGTTTTTCTAACGTTTTGCAATTCATCACTAATTTGCTTTCTATATTATATGCGTGCTGTTCTAACGTAACAATTATAAACAGCAGGAAGCATTATCCTGAAAGAACAAATTATTGAAAAGGACATTAAATTCCCATTCCATCATCATCATCATCATCATCATCATCATCATAATGATCATCATCATCATTTCTGCATTTGAATTGTTATCATTAGCATAAACATTATTATCAAGAGTCCACGTGTGACTGTCATTTCCGATGTTCCCTGCAGACGACACATATTATCCAGGTTTAAAAAACAATCCCAAAATAGAATCTCAGGAAGAACTTGTTAACAAAGTGACTCACTTCATCTCATACATCGCATCACTGCCCAGAGAGAAATATATTGATTTCCTGTCACTTCTTCCCCTTTTATGTTCTGCAGATAGACTAAGCAGATGAATTCCTCTGGTCCAAAGGATTACGCAAGACAAACATTGTTTGCATATTAACGCAAGCAAAACACAACCTCATTAACAAAGAGTTCATTTGAACAGAGCGAGAGAGAGCGACTCCTTTCCCCGGTAACCTAGAAAACAGGCTGACTATAGATAATACCACCTTATGGGGGGGGAAGGTATCAGCAGTGTTACATGACAACCTTTATTGCATGAGTACAATCTAAGACATGGTATTAACAACCCAGAAATCTGATACAACAGCTTTCCTTCCTCTTGGACTGACAGGGTTGTCTTGGTTGTAAATGGATTATTTGTTTTTCCAGTGACTTTATCATTATGCAAATTGCTGATGTTGTCATTTTGTCTGGGTCCCAGTGCATTTAGCACACTCTATTTACTATGCACCTTGTCTTGTGAACACCGACGCGCTCACACACACATACACCATGCACACACTGATCAAACACACGCAAAGACATGTAACCACACACAGACACACACACACAACCATTACTAGAACCGTAGACGGGAGTGCAAAGACAAACGTGCACATACTCGCGCACATTGTCTTTTGAGCACCGACACGCTCTCAGACACACACACACACACACAATCAAACACACAGACATACAAAGACATGCAACAACACACACACACCATGCACACACAATCAAACACACAGACATACAAAGACATGCAACAACACACACACACACACACACACACACACACACACACACACACACACACACACACACACACACAATCAAACGCACAGACACACGCACACGCAAAGGCAAAATATAAATCACAACAACAAGACTGACACAAATAAACACAGGAGACCTGTTCCAGTTTGATTTAAAAATGAAGCTCCAGAGACTGGGAGATAGCGGGCAGAGCAGACTCCTCAAGGGACCCACGGATCAAATGCGGCGGCAAAAGAAGAAACAAGACTGGAATAAACGAAAAATGGAAATAAATGGAAGGAGGTAAGATGAATTTTAAAGAACTTGGCGGTTATTTAGGTGCGGACATCCGCAGCGGGGGGGAAGATATGAAGGCACATGCGACACAACACACGCGGTCCTCCCTCGGTCGTGGACGAAATGTGTGCACAGGGATGACACGTGTGACGGCTATATTTGTGTTCACTGCTCGTGTGGCTGTGCCCTTTATAGTGGACTTGAAAAGAGTAAAAACAATCCACACTTTGGTGTGTTTTTCTTTTACTTGTTATTGATGTATCACTGGCAACCGTAAAGGAACCAGGGGTGCATGAAAAAAAACCGACAAGGCAAACATACAAAGAAATATAGGAGGATATTAAGGACAAATCGCTGTGTAAGCAGGCCAGATCCAGATGGTTAGCCATGCGGATACGCCCAGCCCCTCTGTAACCCCGCCCGACGACTAAAGCTTCATTCGTCTTCTTTATCTGTCCTGTCTTTAATCCCGCCTTACCGCTTTCTCCGTATTATTTCTCAATTTCTAAACGCACGCTTGGAAAACGACCATCACGTCCCACTGTTGCACTAAAAAGCCTCCCGTGTCAGCACAAACAAAAGTTTTACGTTTCATTACACTGGCTTTTTTTTTCTATCTTACTTGTGAAGTTTAAAGGGGCGGTGAAACCAATATCGTCAGTTTCAGTTTTAAACACACAGTATGACTTCAACGACCTTGAACATGGTAGTCTATGCCATTTGTGACAGTTACAAAACTCGGCCCCAACCAGCTTGCGAAAGTTCTACACCCCTATGAACTCCGAAGTCCTGTTTATTTTCGGACTTCTGAGCCTTTTCCGGGTATTTTTTGACGTTGCAACAGAAGTGCGGACCCGTGGAGCTCTCTTTAGGCAGCGGTCGGCTGTGCCCGAGAGAGGGTCACGCCACTCTGACAATGGTAGTATAGCGCCACGTTGTGTGGTGCATTTCATATACAACTGCCCTCATTATAGAGCCCATGCCCAACGACGCATACTAGCTTAAAAAAAAAGTTTCACAAAGTTGCCGTGAACCGTAACCATGGGAATAACACGCCCCCTCGCCTTCCTAGAACTGTCAGCCCAACACACTGTCTTGTTGTGCACGGATATGAGCTGAAACACCGGCTTTCTCTTGCACTTTAAATAGGGTGTGGAAAATTGTTGTTTCTCTCCATTTCCAAACGTATTCACGTACCCTGCTGTTGGCGGGTTTATTTGTCGAGGCTTTGCGACGAATGATCCAAAAGAAGGTGTGTTTTACCCCTAGCTGACTCAAAACACATCCTGACTTGAGGTACCATTAAAGAACATTAAAGACAGGTTAAGTGTTCTTATTCCGGCTTGCGTCTGACTCAATCGACACCTCGGCAACATCACAGCCTCGACAGTTTCTTTCCGGAATACATTATTCATTGGTACACCCAAAATAATTTTAGTCTTGTGAAAGAAAGCGTGAAATAAAAGAAAACTTGACATCTGCTGTGTTGTGCCTGAGATTCACTGCAAGGTTCAAAAAAGTGTGCGTGTTTGTTAGTGTTTCGCTATTGCGGTTTGTCTTGGAAATATATCAAAATGCACGCTTGCCGAAGCAAATATATAATGCATGGAACGATGCTCATCACCTTGTACAATGTGTTGTTGTGGAATCTATAAAACTGCCCATAAATTACGAGCCCTGCCGAGTAAAAAGTTTCGGGGAAGTTAGTTGATCGCGAGGGGACTTCTGCACGTTAAATAAACGGCAGGACCGTTTTTTGCTCATTGTTTACCGAGTTACTGCTTATCCAGAAAGCATTGAATTGTGGAAATAAATGAATGTATTTTTATTGACTGAACAAATACAACACTAAAACCCAGGTGAAGTTAAGTAATGGAATGAATATGCTGTTGCTGCCACACTAAGAAAAGCCCAAATGCTATGCGTAGCGGAACGTGTAAGGGTTAGGGTGTTTGAGTACCAGCGGAGAGTTACTGGGTTCGATTCCCGATGTCCGCAGTCCACTTGTACGCATTGTATAGTGAGATGCCCTAAACCCTACCTCACCTTGATGACATGTATCTGAATTTACTTAACTGAAGTCGCTTTGGAATAAATGGTCAACTAAATAGTATTGACATGTATTCCACTGTTCAAAGTTTACTGGTTTTATGGAAACATGTACTGACACATACACACACACACACACACACACACACAGACAAAAAGAAGAGGAACGCAAATAATATGCAGGGGAAATGTGATAATACACTTGACTATTTTCCAATTGGGAATTATGAATTATGAGGTTGTGTGAGGTGGGAAGGCACTTCCCCTACGTCTCAGAACAATACAGGCTCACGTTAAGGGGAGGCAAACCCCAAGCCCTCTAGAAATGAAAGCACTGGCACACTTGCACACACTCACGTCATCAATGGCAAATGAAATAAAACACATCTGGTTTGCAGAAGGAGAGAGAGACACAGAGAGAGAGCGAGAGAGAGAAAGAAAGATAGAAAGAGAGAAAGAGAGAAAGAGAGAAAGAGAGATATCACACTTCACAGACCTTGGATGACACTATATTTGTCTCTTATCAACAGTGTGAGGCAGAGAAAAGAAGACAGTGGTCCCATCTGACACACACACACACACACACACACACACACACACACACACACACACCCACACACACACACACAGCCAATACACACAATTAAATGCAGCCCAAGCCAGCCTCATACACTGCAGAGAGTGTGAAAGTAAAACCGCCGTGTTCAGGGAAAGCAGAGCCCAGCAGGACTCGGCCACAGGGCAGAGGCAGGTGTTAAGAAAAGCATTGAATCATCTGAATGCGGTGTGATGCGATGGGCACCGCTGACACGTGGCAGTGGCTGACCACCTTTCATCCGTCCGTCAAAGATGCAAACTACATGCCAATCTCGGACACGCTTCAACAAAACACATTTTTTGGGCATAATGGTGTGAGTGTTTGTCCAAACTGTAAAACAAAATAATTCATATGAATGTATTCCATTGTCGGTGTGTTTCTTCTTCTGCTAAAGTTGACTGTTGTTGATTGTCTAACAGATTTAATAGTTGTTTTTACTTTTTATTAAATGTCTTGGTTACTTTTCAAATAAGGTTCACTTTCCATTATTGTGACCGAGGATATTAAAAGCAGTTATGTGCTGAAGTCCTAAATGAAGTTCTTGACATAAAGTTCTTCATGTCAGCTGTCGCTATCACCTTTTAAATATAAAAGCAACATAATTAATGTGGCATTAAATTTGTTCAAAACAACAGCCCTGTTGTATTTTTTTGCAATCATGTCAGACTAAAAAAACACATCAGCGGTGTTTGTACAATTACAACAACACTACCTGGAATAATTGTTTAATAGACCGATTTTCTTTTGCTATATCTTGACCCAAATCTTTATCAGTATCAATTGCTGAAGCACATTTTAATTTGTATTTGGTGTTAAAACAAACATGATAATATATGCAAATAGTTACAATCAATATATGTATGGCTCTTGAATCCCTCAAAGATATGAAACTGTACAACAGTTGTTAGTGAGTTATTTTTGCCAATCTTAAAAAAAAAATACTTTTATAAAAAACATTAATAGACGTAGTCCAGTATGGCGTTATGATTCCATCTTCTATTCATTCATTCATTCTCATATTTAATTTTAAAATGGGTTAAAATGGTTGGTTCTAAACATACTCAACCCTGAACCATTAACTTTACGAAACCTGTCTCACAGGAAAGCTGTTCAATTAACTTTGGATGATGATGAGTATTACAGGGGTATATTTTATATCTATACGTATTCATTAAAATATAACGGAAAAAAAGGTTAGGTCTGGGATCTCATTAAGGTATTGGTGTGAAAAGGAAATCATACCAACTTTAATAATGTGGTTGACTGTTTTTTAGTTTGATAGGCACAGAGAGGGAAAGTAATAACTTTCACAGTGTGACAGCCAAATCATTTTATATTCTGCTGAGAAGATGTAGCTGATGTCAACATCGGCAAGAGTTCAATGTCGGTTAGTTCAGCAATTCCACAGTTTTCTTGCAGGGATATTTTATGTTAGATTGAATCACATTTTCATCATTCATTCCTCTGTCTATTTGTATGAACACCATCCATAAGGTGTATTTTCAAATTACATATTGTAAAATATTAAGGACAAGGTAAGGTAAACCAAATGAATCTCAGATGGGACAAAACACCCTTTTGTTTGATCTACGTTATTTAAGTTGAGTTAAATATTCACAAATCCCCCCCGACATCATCATCATCATCATCATCATCAACAAACAATCTCCCAAACCGCTCACACTGGTTTGGAACAGCATGGGAACTCATGCTAAACTACTACACCTCATTTAGTAGCACACATGCTGCTCCTTGTGGGCGAGAGAGCTTAAAAGAGAGAGAGCAAGAGAGACAGACAGAGAGAGAACAAGAGAGACAGAGAGACAGAGAGAGAGAGCATAACAGACAGACAGAGTGAGAGCAAGAGAGAGAGACAGAGTGAGAGCAAGAGAGAGAACAAGAGAGAGAGACAGAGTGAGAGCAAGAGAGAGACAGACAGAGAGAGCAAGAGAGAGACAGAGTGAGAGCAAGAGAGAGAGACAGAGTGAGAGCAAGAGAGCGAGACAGAGAGAGAGCAAGAGAGGGAGAGACAGAGAGAAAGCAAGATAGAGAGATAGAGTGAGAGCAAGAGAGACAGAAAAAGCAAGAGAGAGAGAGACAGAGAGCAAGAGAGACAGACAGAGTGAGCAACAGACAGACAGACAGACAGACAGACAGACAGACAGACAGAGACAGCAAGAGAGACAGAGAGACAGCAACATAAACAGAGCTGAGGAGGCTTTAAACTGGATGTATCCTCAGCCGACCTCTACAGCCGTCCACCTTGGCCCAAAGAGAACGCAGGGGGAATCCATCAGGAACTGGTATAGTTTGGGGCAGTGCGGTATCCGATAAAAACAGGCCTGGGGCATGGTACCCTGTCTCAAAAGGTAAACCAGGAAACCCTTACACAACGAGCAGCAGAATGTTGTTCCTTTCATTTGATGCAGGGTGTGTGTGTGTCTGTCTGTCTGTGAGTCCAGGTTGGAAGCTGTAGAAAGGAGGTTTCTGTAGTAATACTGTACTGTATTTGCCATTCCTTCCTACGTTGCAATCTCTCTCTCTCTCTGTCTGAAGCTATCTTTGCCAATGGGCCTCTGTCTCTTTCTCTCTTGGTCTATCTGTCTATCTGTCATCTCACATTCTCTCTCTCCATCTCTAGCTGCCTCTCTCTCTCTCTCTCTCTCTCTCTCTCTCTCTCTCTCTCTCTCTCTCTCTCGTTCTCCCTCTGTACAAATACAGTATATATACACAACGTCGCTCTCTCTGCCTCTGTTTCCCTGACACACGTTACTTATACAACACAACCGGCGCTGTGGGCAGCATTGCCATTATGTTTTACAATGAGTTTACATGTGTATTCTATTCACCCGCACACAGACCGCAGAGGGCTTGCGCCCCTCTTTGGTCTTCAAACAACACCTACATTAGGCGTCGCTGTTGCACGTCGGCACACGGCGTCAAAACCCTAATTGGCAGCTTGTTTTTTTTTTTCTATCTAAGTGGGCAGGCTGGGAAAGTTTCCAATCAGAGTGACACATCCCACATTCATCTCGAACAGTAAGGTGACGAGACCATTAGCGATGAGAGACGGGGAATTCTGCCTGTCGCATTCACTTGTCTATTTTAAAGAGAGGACGGACCAGCAATCAACTCTGTTACAAATCAAATGGAGTTGAACGACAGAGGGAGACACAGATGTCAAGCTAGCTGGCTACATATTATCACCGTGAGAAGCGACTAATTAGATAGCAGGGTCTGTGTGATATCTGTGCCCATCTCTTTTTACACAAAGAGCTAAATTATTTGTTTACGTTTGTTGCGTGTGTGCGTCTCACCCTGGACATGTATCTGATGTAGACATAGATCTGTCACACAACGATGCGGGACCACCCGACAATGACAACAAAGGCTAATTGTCTTTGGTTAGAGGAGAGGAATCGCAATCACCTACAAAACAGAATTAACAATGCAACTTGGGATGTCGCTTGATAGTCTTTGCACATGTTGCGTAGCCTCTTCCCTACCACCACCCCTGGCTCTCCTAAAGACATGGAACCCCGAACTTAAAAAATAGTACTTAGCATTGTTTAGTGTCTTATTCTAGCTATCTTGTTGTATACAGGGGATGGGTAAACCTAGCAATTGTAAATGCTTAGCTCTTGTTTTCATGAATATCTTTACTGTACTGACAGCAATATATTGTTTCTCTTTCTTCTATCAAATGTTCTTATTGTAAGTCGCTTGGCTTCCTTGGCTTCCAGTCTCCCTAGGCTTCCTTGAGCAAGATGTCGAAAAACACACTTTCTGCTTACTAGGAACCTGAACAAATGCATGCACTGTAAGTCACGCCAACGTATGCATTTTGTTCAGCATGAACAAGTAAATCGTATTTCTCGTCGTGTGCTTTTTATATGAACTAGAGTGTATTCCCATTCCCCAACATCCCTCAGTACCACCAAACATAGTGTTCCCAGGAAGAGGGTCAATGATCTCTGATGGATTCCCGGGAGAGGGGAACACATCATTTCCTCCTGTGGTGTCCTCACACCAACCCCGGGTCCAGGCGGCTCATGTTACACAATGCTGGAACCAATCATCACATCAGCCACCTTTGTGATCTCAACATCACAGGAACATCGCAGGTAGACAATGGGACCAGCCTGTTGACGTGTTCATTCATTGCGTTCGTTCATATTCGTTGCTTCCTTATGCATTCATTCAAAGGCAATACAACCCACCTCCCCCGCACACACACACACACACACACACACACACACACACACACACACACCGATTTGTCTGAACAATGACCTAATGATCTTGAATGCCTCTCTGAACTGTATTCCCAGGCCCATTCCATTAGTACCACAGTGTGTGTGTGTGTGTGTGTGTGTGTGTGTGTGTGTGTGTGTGTGGGTAGAGTGAGAGCTGTAATCACTGTTGTCCGTGCAGAGGATTGAGGGTTGATAAAAGTGCAGCCTGGCACATACTCTAGCACTAGCATCATCAGCACACACACACACACACACACACACACACACACACACACACACACACACACACACACACACACACACACACACACACACACACACACACAGAGCCAAATAAAGACACATGTCTGGAGAGCTGGGTCAAGACAGCGAGAGAGAGAGAGAGAGAGAGAGAGAGAGAGAGAGAAAAAAAGAACGAAAGAGAGAAAGACAGAAAGAGAGACAGAGGGAGAGAGAGGGAGTACTTTCATGTGCTACTTCAAAGCCTCAATTAAACAGGAGATAAGGGGGATAATATCCATGAGGTTATTCTCATCTTTGGCAGGCAGGAAGATGCATACTGGCACATCAAAACACACGCACCAGTCTGCTCCGCTACTTGGAATTGCATCAACACCGCAGCGGGGGATAACAGCCACATGCAAATAAGGTCCGAAGGTAAGGGAAGAAATCGATTCTAGTGGCAGTATTCGTGTTTGTCTGGCTTGTTGTACCAACGTTGTCATGGGTAAAAAATAAAATAAACCGGGATATTCAAAGAAAAGCGTTTCACCAGTCGGGACTGCAGCTCGCAGAGGAAACCGAATGGTCGAGACAACATATGAAATGTTACACAACGTAAGCACTGCAACCAACTACTGTGTCGTCATTCATGCAGAAGGAATGGTGACTGGTGATAAAACTGCACAGATGGTGTCCTCTGCCTTCTGCCAGTCGAGTTTCACCCAACAGCATCCATAAAGCCCATGTCCCACAGAGCCTTTGGATCCAAAATGGCTGTAGACTCAAAACAACGGCCAAAGTCACCGGGACAATGACGAAAGAAAGTCATAATCAATACCAAATAATACAAATCAAATAATACAAACAAATGGATATCTTGAATAGCTCGCTGGTATGCACTCCAGCTTTATTCACTTTTAAACTACCTGAGTTAAGCAAAACTAATGTTCAGCTGGGCTCCGACAGTGAGAGAGAAAGACTAATTGAATGTAGAAATGCAACGTCTTTAAGTTATAAAATGGGGGTAAAAAAAAGTACAGCACTCCTCTATACAACTCTCCCGCCTCCCTCTGATTCAACACCTCTGCTGCAGTGTCTCCTGCTGACATGTAGACTTTCACATTGAACGCAGGCGGTTTACATCCAACGACTTGGGCTGACAACATTCGAAGCATGCAATCGATATGGGAGTAAATACAAAAAGGTCTGCACCAGCAAGTAGAACTAATAATTATGCTGGAATGCTGGGTGCAAGGTAACTGCGTTCAATTGACCACCTCCTAAGATGAATGAATTTATAATAGGAGGCGGTCATAGAGAGTTTATCCAGACGGCAGAGAGTAATATCATCAGAACAGTTTCATACCTAGCGCGGGTGGTGCAAGAGCAAAGCGCACAAGCTTGAAGAGGTGGGCCTTGACTCTCAAAGTTGAGGTGAAGGAAATAAGAAGAAGAATGAGAAGTAAAAGGAGAAGGAGGAGAAGAAGGAGAAGAGCCACTTTCCCATTAACTCGGTTGCTATCCTGGACTTTTCCTTTTCGTACTTTTCTTT
Organism: Micromesistius poutassou; assembly: GCF_964030765.1. Taxonomy (NCBI): domain Eukaryota; kingdom Metazoa; phylum Chordata; class Actinopteri; order Gadiformes; family Gadidae; genus Micromesistius; species Micromesistius poutassou. The sequence continues at coordinate 6,315 of NW_028180132.1, read as the reverse complement.
TTGTTTGCCGTGTTCAAACTCTCAGCCCTAATTAATGGTCATGAAGGGGCTTTGGCTGCTTTGACCCTAGAGAGAGAGAGGGGGCGTGAGAGAGCAAGAGAGAGAGAGAGAGAGAGAGGCGGCGAGAGAGCCAGAGCCATAGCCAGATGGAGAGAGAGAGAGAGAGAGAGAGAGAGAGAGAGAGAGAGAGAGAGAGAGAGAGAGAGAGAGAGATCACTTCAAAGTAACCTTCATCGTTTTTTTTTACCACTGAAATTATGTGCGGCTCGTTATTAAGTGATAGCCTTTAACACCACACGGGTGTAAACGCAAATTGAAGCACTGGAAGCCTTCGTCCACATTTTGCATGGCTTCCTTTGCCCATTTTTCTTTTTTTTTTTACATACGATGAGACAAAAACGCCCGCTTCCACTCTGTGGTCGCTAATTAGGTGTCTTATGGTAAACAGCTCGTTATCGAATGTATACATGGATTAGTCAAGCATAATATTATCACTTAAACGTGTAAATTGGCATTAACAATGCATGTGAAGGGAGTGGGATGCAGGGAAAAACACAAGGCATCTAGTCAACAGCAGAAAATGTGTTTCGAAATAAATACTTACAGCACTTCAAAAAAAAAATCAAAAAGGATTAAATCAGACGTTTTTGGATGGGTGCCAGAAACGTTTTGCGTTTTTACCCCCATGCTCCAACCGTATTGTGCACAAGGTCAGACTGTTATGAATGGGCATGGGTATTTAATCGAACGCCTTGTGCACCACACATTGTGAAGAACTTCAAGGGAAATCACAGTCTGGCCGCCTTATAGAACAAATTAAAAGCATCCCCTTGAAGCTGGCTCCGTCAGAGTCGAGAGCCTAGAACTCCTACACAGATATTTTGGGGAAGACTCGATACAATAAAGCCACTCATTAACTTAATCTCTCTTTTGCTTTGAAAGATCGCATGATTCAATTGATTGCCGGAGTAGAAAAGCTTGGGGATGTATGCAGCAAGGGCATCCAGCTGCATTGACTGCACGGTACTGCCAAGAACAAAAACCGGGCTAATGACTAATCGATCAGTGTTAGACACATTAGCGGAATAATAATGTGTCCCTTGTTTGGTTTGACAGCAAACGCATCAATAATGATTATTTATTTTGTGTTCTGGATCAGCTACTGTAAACAGAAGGGCTCGCTCGGAAAATGAACTAAACTCGGATTCAGATAAATTTGAATTCATGGCAGCGTAAAACAACATATTTACCTTAGCCACTTATTGTTGATGATGATGACATTTTGATGTACGATTTGACACACGTTGCAAATTGCAACTTTGGAGCTTTTGGAATATGTGTTATGCTCTTCCACACACAGTGTTACACCGAAACAGGGAGTACAAATGTCATGGCCGTGCCCGGACTGACTTCATGAACTGCGCATCACCGCGGCTATAAATTCTGCTTCAGTCTCTTCACTCTGGACCTCTGACAGACAACCGAAACAGCTGCCAGAATATTTTAGGCCCATGCTACAGAGAGAGGAGAAACCCATGTCTAACCTTAAAGTAACTTGCCTGAAAGTTCTTGAAACCCTTCCTTAGAGTGAGAGTCACAGGCAGTCAAGCTCAAAGAGGCAACATGGGGGGTAAATTGGTCCCATTCAAGAGCTAAGAGTAGGTTCTAGTAGTCAAAGCGTAAGGCTGTGCATTGACTCAGCACTAAAGCTTAGTATCTGTGACAGTTAACATCATGGACGTAGAAAGAAGACAAGGCCGAACAGAAGAAGATGAGGCCAATTATAAAACACACAGAACCAAAGTCGTAGGCTGAACTATGCTTCACAGCCTCTGCTGGGGGAAGTATGACCTCTGCACACGTCCCGTCCTTAGCACACATGAGCCACGTACAGAGACAGCTGAGAAACCCGGGCCCCTGCTCCCGCTTTAAGGCCAGCAACCTCGGTCGAGAGGAAAGTTCAAAGGACAAACTTTGAGTGGGAAAAAAATTGTATATGCTAACATGTGTGAGGACCAGGCGAGTTTTCCAGTGCTGCCACAATTGTGTTACAACTGTGGACCTTGGTTGCTGCGAGGTTATGGCGTGAAATGACGGGACGTCGAGACACAGTTGTCCCTGTTGTGACATGGCATGTTAGCGCTAGCATGATACTGACTCACCTTGAGTGTAGCTCACTCAGAGTAGATGTAGAAAGGAGAAAGAGGAATGAGGCGAAGACAGAAATATACAAATAATGATAAAAGAGATATGGTTCTGAACTAAATTATGTGGAAATAAAAGCATTAGACAAACAAACAAAAGTACTAATTCTAATAATAAAATAGACATATTGCTTAATTAAACACATACGTCAAAAAATATGCGTCTGATAAAATACATTTAGTGCTTCATCAAACAATCTTAAAGGCTCAGGACTAAATAAACAAGGAAACTAATAAAGTGCTTACAGGTCTTAAAAAATACATCAAAAATAGATAGCGTTGATCACATAACTATATTTTTGAAAATCAACAAACTTAATGAGTCTCTCGTTGCATTTTCTCAGCCCTGCTCCTGAAGCAGCATGATTCATCCTTCATCCGAACCCACCCGAGGCCTCACCTCTGGTGTGGCTGGGGCCCCTCTTTCTGCCCGTGGAGGAGCTGTGTGTGGTGTGCTGGAAGTGGGTCATGTCCATGGTGGTGTTGGGGGTGCGGAAACTCTCCTTGAACCTCTGCATCAGGTCCTCCACCGAGTCGTGCTTCGGGTCCACCACTGAAGAAGTAAAATAAGTCGCATGAATTTATTGGGATGTAACTTAAGAAAATAATAACTTGCATAACAGTGAATAATAACAATAACAGTGAATAACAACCCAAGAAAGTGGACCTTTGTGAAAGTACCTCCAAAGCAATAGTGAAGCAGTAAATGAATCAAACAACAAATATATAAACCTTATAGAATACTATAGAATATAGTGGGGCTGTTTTTCATCTCGAACAATAAAGCCCTAAATGTGCTGTATTTTTCGCAGTGTTTCTTGAAAATAGCTGACTGTCTTTCTCTCATAGCGGTGTTTGCATCAATCCAGCAGCGTCTCATCTCCACAGGGTTACAATAAAATAAGAACACCCCCTCCCATTGCTTTTGTCTCATACTTGACGTATATATCTATTCTATCCCTGACAAAAGAGGACTCGATGGGGCAGCCAGAGTCTGTGTTATATGGAAATCCTCATTTGTCCGCCAATACTATTGGCGGACAATACTATATTAATACATACCCCCTTTTTATCCTGCCCAAAAAAAGAGAAGAAACTGCCAAGCCCTTGAGGGGTTGGGGGTGTTCAGAGAGGACTCACAAGCCCTCTACGCCTGTTCTGCCTCATTTTTACCACCAATAAGTGCATGCAGAATGCCGCACATTAGAGCGTTGTTGTCCTGCAGCCACTGACCATGCGTTCCCTAAACACATCTCTCAAAGAACAACTAGAAAACAAACTAGAGATGGAAATAAGAACAAAAAAAAAACGTTAAAATATAAATACATCCATTTACAGCCTGTGATACCAAAACTGGGAGGAGAAGCAAAGCGTCCAAAGTTCAATGGTGGCAAAATATATACGACCTGGGGTGTTCTGTGTGGGTCTGATGATTCGTCAAGAGACGACATGTTGACTCACTCTACCAGACACACCAGACCAAGCGAGGCTCAAGAACGAGAAGGGAAAAAGTATAAAAAGGCGGGAAATGAAGCCCTCCAACTCAAATTGTTATACAAACACAGCATAGAGCTGGAGGGCTATTGAACTGTGAATACCATCAGCTTGGATCCCAGCTCACTCAAAATAGAACAAGTTTGAAATATATTCATGAATTCTTGGGTTGAGGTTATACAAAGAGATGATCAATCACAGTTTAACCGTGAGTCTAGGTTTTAGTAAGAACTCAATCTGCAATTTGAGAGTAACTGTCATAATAATACATACATAAGACTTTCAGAAGCAGTTAGTAAATGATGATTTGATGAAACATCAAATACTTTTTATTACATAAGATATTATAGATGTCAGAGACAGGTTAGTTCCATCCTCCATAGTCTCATTAATCACATTTTAGATTTTGAATCTAAACTGTCATATGGCAGACAAGCTCAAATCTGGGAGAACAAACTGATCAACTTGATGGAGGTGGGGATCTATAAACGTGTGATTTGCTAACCGTGTACACGAACTCCACCAGCACTATTGCATTTTGCCCATTAAAACATCCCAGCATTCTTAGTAAAAGTCTATGTAAGGTTTCAAATGAATGTCGCCTGGCCATTGTAGAAAACCCTGAAAGCCTATCCCAATGGTTTCTTCTTTTTCGTTTCTTTTTCTTTTCCCATAATGGAATAGTACAAAAGGTGTTACTCTGCCCCTTTCAGTTTTTGGTTTCCTGCCCAGGCTCTGTGCAATCTTCCTCAATAAGTTATGCTAGCATAGTAGGACTGCTAGGTCCCATATTACATTCTCCATGATCAAATAAATAAAAATAAAGAAACGGTTTAAACTTTCAAATTGGCAATCCACAAGGATTCAGCTGGTGTGCTGGTGTGTTATTGCTAACGACATGCCATGATATATCCAACTTTAGATATGCTCGTTGGAAAGTCATTTTATTGAAGTGATTTGGTGGCCATTATGCCGTCTGTATACATGACCATTGGTGTTAAACCCAGCCCACAAAGTGCTGGGCTTTACCTCTGTAATGATAGTATAAAAATCAAATGGGATTATGTTGTATAAAATGTTAGCAAGCCAACATTGGCTTGGTCTAAAAGAAGGGAATAAAAGGGACTGGTGCTTCCATTTATCCCCCTCCGGTCCAAACAGCCCATAATAAAGGTTATTACAAAATAGTTGATCTGATTATTTTGGTTTAGCACTGCGGTCATGGGAGACTCTTTCCTAACAGTTTTTTTTCATACTTTTCAGTCTGCATGCAGAGCCAGAGCAAACCTACCAAAATGTGACCTACAATAATCAATATAAATAACGTCCATGTCACAAATACAATGATGAACCAAATCAAAGAATCATGGAAAACTCTGTATTCAACCGTTTGCCAGTTGTTCATGTAGTGATGATAAATTTGGTTGTAATCGGCCTTGGGATATCCATGATTTTCATGCTTGTTTTGTATTAATGTTTGGCTGCTAGATGTGACCTACAATAATCAATATAAATAATGTCCTTGTCACATTAACAAAAGTACAACAACTATCTGCAAATACAAGCAGATAAGCAGGGAAGAGTGGAGGGACGAGTACAAAACAAATATATCAAATAAATACGTTCCTAAATATAGTTGAAAATTCACGTAACCAAGTCTAAACGGCTCATTTGAGGTGGTGAGCTGTATGACTTCCTCAGTCCTGTCACTGTTCACAACAAAATGAAGCATTTGTATTATTCACCACTCTCCAGATGGAAATGTAATCTCAAAGGTGGGAAACGCGCGGGATCCTCTGGGTCAACGATTAAGAGCAACGCCAGAATAAACAGAAACAAATAAGATCAACAAACGACAACCATCCCCAGACAAGACTTTGATTGGGAGGAGAGTTAAGATCGCAGTGTGCGTCGATACAGATTATACAAACAAATACCGCGATAAGACACCGTGGCAGGGCTTATTTTGTAGTTGCCGTTATCTTTGTTTGTTTGTTTAGATTTTTCATTGCTTCATCTAGAAATGAAAGCATCGATCCATAGTGGCTGTGCGCCTTGCTAAACTCTTGATTTGCCCATGGATGTAATCAATAATAACCTTGCATCTGACCAATTGCTTTGAAGTTTCTGACAAACAACAAAGGCATAACTTCTCAGTATGCTTATTCATTACAAAGTCAATGTCCCTACTATTCGATTGAAACTTGTTCTTTCTACTTCTGTCTAGTTTGTGTACTTTGAATATTGTTATTATACTGTATTGCAGATGTTCTAGGCTAGGGTAAGCACCATTATAGTCATTCAGACAGGCATATTATTGAAAATGGAGATCCATCCGTGGACACATATACAGAACGTCTTACATTCACCACATTCAAATCCTTTTGTTTTTCGTTTGTATTGCTGATCGTGCCATCGTCCTAAGCCCTGATCCCTGCCACCTCCCAGAGACAGACAAACAATTGTCATGGTTGTAGCGTTGCTAAAAGAACATTTCTGTGTTCCCTTCTTTGTAAAATACACTTTTACCCTGACCTCAGGCGGAACCCGAGCTAGCATAAATACAGCACATGGAGACGTGCTCACACACATTGAACAAAAGAGTGTACATACGAGA
>NW_028180133.1:0-10512 GCF_964030765.1 Micromesistius poutassou | reverse complement strand
CCACAAACGTTTGTTGACAATGTAAGGAATGCTGGGGAAATGACTAAACAATTTGTAGAATGTGTGGTCATGGTTTCAGAAAAAAGGCATGGACACATCACTGATGTAACGGCTCGCTGACCTTTTGAATTGGATAGATTGTTTTCTTGAGGGAACAAGAGACCCTTTTGCTTATTAAAATGGGATTCACCAATGGCCAGTTTGAGTTTTGTTCGAGACTAGTTATTTTTAGGAGCGTATCTGAATTGGGTTTGACTTGTGAAGTGATCCAGTTCATTGTTCATCTCACCCTCACCCCGTATTTTTTCTCCTTCTCTCCCCTCTCTCCTTTCTCCTCTCCTTCCAGGTCTTAGCGGACAACCTGCAGACATCGAGAAACGGAAAACTGTGTTTGGGGAGAATCTAATACCTCCTAAAAAGCCAAAAACCTTCCTTCAGTTAGTATGGGAAGCATTACAAGACGTTACGCTGATCATTCTCGAGGTGGCGGCCATAGTTTCGTTAGGCCTTTCTTTTTACCAACCTGAAGATGCGGATAGAACCAGTGAGTATCCTGTTGTTTCTCCCTCTCCTAACCCACTGTGATGCTGCTGTTATTCTGCATTAGTTGAAGTTCTAGTCTAACATTTCAACTAGTTTGAAGTTTAAAAAAACCTGGACATATCTGTGGTCAATGCTGATTGTTAACGATTTCAATAATGTTCAATCAATGAAATCACATCCTATAACAGATATATTGTACAAATAAAAAGGGCTGGCCAGCACGTGTACCAACGTCACTCCCATTCACCCCGAATCACTGGGAGGGCTCCATCTCACACTTTGTAAGGTCTGCAGCCACCGGGTTGGAGAAGAGAAAAGCTCTTCTCCCAGTGAGCTAATGAGAATTGATGTCTTCCAGTTTAGGCCCTGTCAGACCTCCCCAGCATGGGGTGCTCTGAAGCCATTGCTATTAAGGTTCAGAGGCAGGTGGAGCAGGGGGGCGTTGTCAGCATAGCGGAGAGGCCCCATGCTTTTTAATGATCAAATCCGTCCCGTTTCAACAGGGATTCTGTAAGGAACTAAACAGGGATAAGGGAGATGAGGATGAGAAAGTAGAGGAAGAGGCAGGGCCTCGCAGTCAACTGCTATAAGCATCATAAAACATGGCCTGTGTTCGATTCGGCTCCCTCGTGCCCAATATAGTGCACTACAGAACATGGGGCATCAGCGTTTTGTAGTTTAATGTCCAAAATCTTGAGCGTACAGATCTTGTCCCCTATATAGTGCAGTACTTGATAAGCTCTTCTTTGGATGAACTGGATTTTGTTTTGTCCCAAAACGCAAATGTACCATGATGGGTACACAATGCACCGTGAAAGAAGTGCACAACTGGCCTACTGCTCATTTCCACACCGTATCCCATAATACATAGCAGTTTTCGTGGTCGTCACGAAAACTGCTATGTGCCTACTGCTCAGTTCAGCCCCTGCACGAACCATTTCCACACCGTATCCCATAATACATAGCAGTTTTCGTGGTCGTCACATTCGTCCAATAGAGATGGTCCGGCGTGTCAGAGTTCTTCAGGGGAATGAGCTGTCAGGGGGTGATGTCTAACATGGGTTGTGTTGATACACGTCATTAGTGACGTCATTAGTGTCCGAAATCGCCCTGATTGAAAAATTCAACACATCAAGTGAACTCAAAGCACGGCTCAAATGACGAGGTCGAGTTCCGTGCCGGCGATGAGAAGGATCCTTTTTGAACCCACTTTCCCCGCCCCCCCCCACACGCTAACAGATTGTGGGAAGGCCGCCGGCGGCATTGAGGACGAGGGTGAGGCGGAGGCGGGCTGGATTGAGGGCGCGGCCATCCTGCTATCGGTCGTCTGCGTGGTGCTGGTAACGGCCTTCAACGACTGGAGCAAAGAGAAGCAGTTCCGTGGGCTGCAGAGCCGCATTGAGCAGGAGCAGAAGTTCACTGTGGTCCGTGGAGGACAGGTCATCCAGATCCCCGTGGCTGAGATCGTGGTCGGGGACGTGGCACAGGTCAAATACGGTACGCCGACGCTCTCCCGAGGGTTTCCTGTTGCCAAACGTGACTGACCTGTTTTTAGATATTTCAGTTATTGTACAAGTGCTGGACATAGATATGCACTAACTTCCATTTTTTAGGAAATTAACACGTTTTGGCATGAGGTTCGGTGCAAGAACAGCCCGAGACAAGTGAGACGGATCACAAGTAATATAATACAACTGTTTAAATGACTAGCAATAATATTGGCGTCTAACCAGAAGTCAAAATACAGCCTCAAGCGAGGTAGGCAGTAAAGTGCGATATAGAAGTCAGAAGTGCACCACAAACGTTTGTTGACAATGTAAGGAATTCTGGGGAAATGACTAAACAATTTGGTAAGAGGATGGAGAAGCCTTTGAGCGTTCCCCGGTGGCAGTGTGTAACCCGGAGGCCGTGTGGTCCGCTGTGTGTCGCAGGAGACCTGCTGCCTGCGGACGGCGTCCTCATCCAAGGGAATGACCTCAAGATCGATGAGAGCTCCCTCACCGGGGAGTCGGACCATGTCAAGAAAACACAGACGAAAGATCCCATGCTGTTGTCGGGTGAGTTTCTGGCCTATTTAACAACACTTTGAAATCCTCCAAAGTTTCACCCAACTTGATGGTCAAAAGAAAAAGCACACTATCATTGGTGTTTTTTGTCACATTTGAGTGCGGCTGAACCAGATATGCTCATTGCTGCTTTGTGACAGATTATAAAATTGGCAATTTATGATACACTTATTTAATCAAATCAACAGATTCACTGAGATCTGTAATAAGGAAAGGTTCTATAACAGCCTACGCAAGGTCCAGGTTTTAATGTATGCTGATGGGAAGTTTCTCAAGCATAAGTGACCCTTCACATTGTGTGTCAGCTCCAAGTGATGCTGTCCATACATAAACACATACATGATGGTAACGCACTAGACCAAACCATCATTTGGAGACATGAACTCCTGTTAAGTCTGTGTTTCGGTCAGCCTTTTGTGCACTTTCAATTCTCCCTCTTCACAGGCCTCTGGTCTGCTGTCACAGGGGAAGGTTTTCTGCTTGTTGGTTCCTAATCTGTTCCACCAACAGTCGGTCCTTGGATTCAAATAGCTTTTTGTTTAGTTTTTCTCCTTTTCTTTCATCGCCTGTTTTCCTCCAGGGAGTACGCAGCAAATCTAAAGGAGCACTCCATGTTTTAGTTTCACTCATTTCTCTCTTGCCATGCAACCAGGAGGGACACGGTGCATGTGAATCATATCCCCCCCCACCTGTTTCCCCTCCCCCTGGCTCTGACTCCTCTCCTCCTCCTCCTCCTCCTCCTCCTCAACCAAGTCCCTGAAGAAAGATGGAAGGAAAAGCATCCTCTAATTAAGGGACACTCTCGGCTACTCTCGCTACCTCTTCCTTTTCATTCACTCTCACTCTTTATCTGTCTCTCTCACTCTTTGTTTCTCTCTCTCTATCTTACACTACTGGTTCCTAAACATTTTGTATATTCTAACCCTAACCTGCTACCTTTTCTCTGAAACCTTATGTTGTCCTCTGCTATCTCTCGGACGCTCTCTCTCACTCTCCCTCTCTCACTCTCCCTCTCTCTCAATCTCTTACTTTCTTACTTTTACTGATGCCTCCTGTTTTCCCAGTTATCTTTCTCTTTCTCTCTCTTGCGTTCTCTCACTTCCATTCCTAGATCCTATACGTTTTGTCTACGTGTTCTCATGTTTCTGTTTTATTTTAATTCTACGGCCAGATGGAGCACAAATGGATATTTAACATTCAGATATTTAACTCCAGGGACGAGACAATCCTCCATTAATTCAGTGCCGCCATTAATCTGCCCTCCAACGGCGTCCGGGGGTCTGGCGATGAAAGGCTGCTGATGAAAGGTCCGCCGCGTGTTTGCTTCAAAAACACGCAGCCTCCTCTCGTCTTTTGATTCTCCGGGCGCGCTGCTCCTTTGTGTTCGCTCTCCGCTGCCCAAGAGCCACTATTTATTTTTCCACTCCTTGCATGCTGGCCTACTGCTCAGTTCAGCCCCTGCACGAACCAAGTTCAGCAACACACATACACTCACACTCACACTCACACACACACACTAGGGAAACGCTTTAAACGGGCGGCAAATGAAACAAGACCAAACATTATTGTAAGTCGTTTTTATTTTCCCTAACTTTTTTGGGCGCGGGGGCTGCAGTCAGTGCAAGACGGCGTGAAGTGTAACAGGCAATGTGGTTTAAAGGGCTTAGAGTGAAACGCTGAGGGGAACATCGGGACTCGTACGGTGGAGTGGAGAAACAGCCGCTGAACAGGCTAGTAGCATTGACTCACAAGTGTGTGTGTGTGTGTGTGTGTGTGTGTGTGTGTGTGTCCGCAGGCACCCACGTCATGGAGGGCTCAGGGAAAATGCTGGTCACGGCCGTGGGCGTCAACTCCCAGACCGGAATCATCTTCACACTGTTGGGAGCCAACGAGGACGACGAGGACGACGAGGAGGAGAAGAAGAAGAAGGAGGAGAAGAAGAAACAGAGGAAAAGTATGTGAGACACACACACACGAGCAGTCACATGCACACACGAGCAGTCACACACACACACACACACACACACACACACACACACACACACACGAGCAGTCACACACACACACACACACATACAAGCAGTCCCACACACGCAGTGACACAAGTCACACACACACACACTGATGCGCAGTCGCACACACACACACACACACACACACACACACACACACACACACACACACACACACACACACAGTCACCCACTCAGACACAGATACACACACAGCCACACACACACACATCCATACACATAGACAAAAACACACATGCACACAAAAGCAGTCACATACAGAGAGAGACACACACAGTTACAGACATACGTAGTCACACACACTTCTCTTCCCATCTCTTTTCCACATTATCATTTCAGACCTGTATTGATTGGTCGGCCGTTTAAACCAACTGCCGCCCCCCCTCTGGGCCAGAAGGCTTTTGTTGCCAAAAGCCTTTTGAACGAAGGCTTGGCACTGAGAGAGAGAGAGAGAGAGACGCTGGAGGTAGAAAAAGCTGAGGCTGTGCAGGAACCAGCGGCCACCGATGGCAGCAACACAGCTACCAGGGAACGGGTGGGGGCCGCAGGGAGCTGAGCAAGGAAGGAACACACATCTCTCTGTCTCTCCTTCTCTCTCTCACTCCCTAGCGTCGGGGTTCTCAGCCCTAGCCTCTAGTTATTTCAGGATGTCAAAGGGAGATGGAGCGCTGGTTTGTTTTGATGCCTCCTGTACGGTGGCCGAGAAGGGTCACAACACATGCAAACGCCACACCTGCATATACAGAAAACACCTGCAAATTCAGAAAACACTTTCATCGATTACACAACACGTGCGCTGCAAATTCCAAAACACATGCATATTCAGAAAACACCTGCAAATTCAGAAAAACACCTGCAAACTCAGAAAACACCTGCATTGATTTCACAACACATGCGTTGCACATATTCACAACACGAGCAAATAGGGAAACAAACTGCAAGTAATGACAACGAAAATGTTTCCGGGGGGACCATAATCAGTGACGGACCCATATCCGGTTGGCGGTTCTATTCAATTACGAACGTCGTCATTGGATTGTGCTACAAGAGGTACGTGTTTCTCTTTTATTATGACAGACTTATCGATGTGCTCTGATAACAACGATTATCTGCATGGACTAATACGTTATGGGGACAATGACTTAATATGTTGAAAACACACAAAACCACTTACGTTATCAGAGCACATCGAAAAGTCGGTCATAAAAAAGAAACACGTACCTATTGTAGCACAATCCAATCATAGATATATATACTGACTAGATATCATAGATATATATACTGACTAGATATCGCCTGAGCTGCGCTGTTCAGTGGAACATATACGTCAATGCCGCCGCCATCTTGCGGCGGGGTAACCACCTACCTGAATGAATGAATGTCGATGGGACAGAAGTCCTTTCCCAGTCAAAATCACTCTAAAACACTTTTTTTTTAGGAAATCTTCAATCGGGTCGGGTCAAACGTGTGTTTGTGGTAATGCTAGTAAAAATATATATATATATATATTTTTTTTTACTATCATTACATTACATTATCATTATGTCAGAAACCAACCTTAAAATAAGGCGTTTTAGAGTGATTTAGACCGCGAACGGACCTCTGCCCCATCGTCATTCATTCAGGTGGGTGGTTACCCCACGGCATTGTTGACGCATGCTTAGAAGCCGAATGCGATATCTAGTCGGTAGCTGTGTTCGAAATCCTTCCCTATTCCCTCACTCACTATTCCCTATATAGTGTTTATGATATAGTGAACTATATAGGGAACGAACAAACGAGAATTCGGACACACTACAAAATGGCGAGCACCCTATATAGTGCACTATATCCGTGATAGGGAACGATTTCAAACACAGCTAGTATATACAGTATATCTATGCAATCCAATGACTGAAGACGTTCGTAATTGAATAGAACCGCCAACCGGATATGGGTCCGTTACTGATTATGGTCCCCCTGGAAACATTTCCGTTGTCATTACTTGCAGTTTGTTTCCCTATTTGCTCGTGTTGTGAATATTTGCAACGCATGTGTTGTGAAATCAATGCAGGTGTTTTCTGAGTTTGCAGGTGTTTTTCTGAATTTGCAGGTGTTTTCTGAATATGCATGCGTTTTGGAATTTGCAGCGCACGTGTTGTGTAATCGATGAGTGTTATCGAAGTGTTTTCTGAATTTGCAGGTGTTTTCTGTATATGCAGGTGTTGTGGCATTTGCATGTGTTGTGACCCTTCTCGGCCACCGTACTCCTGCCCGTCCGGGAGCAGGGATAGGCTGCAGCCACGGCGGGAGGCTGTGGGACCGATATGTGCCAGCATGTCTGAGATAACGGCTCCTTTATGACAGCCAGGTGGTGGGCTGAGTGGTTGTGTGTGCCTGCATGCAGGGCGACATGCGGTATCGCTCTCCCCTCAAATCAAAGCGGAGGTTTCCATAATGATCTGCTCTGACTACGTTCCCTGCGTGTTCCTTCGCTCCACAGACAAGAAGCAGGAAGGCGCCGCGGAGAACCGCAAGAAAGGTGAGTAAGATGCTAACACGGACACACACGCACACGGCAGCATGCCTAATTGCCTGGCGGCTTAGTGCCTGCTTAGATCCTTTAAGCCTTGTGTGTAAATAGTGTTTCCTTCGCACTACCGTCACCACCTTCCGCGTACATATGTCCCCACGTCCCCGGGAGACTCCGCGGGCCCCCGGGCACGTCTACGGCCGACTGCACGCCCCCCCCCCCCCCCCCCCCCCAGGTGTGGCCCAATCCAGTGACCGCGATGAGAACATTAAAGCCCCGTGTAACAATCCCACCGTGGCAGAACATCTGCTTTACTAAGCCACGCCCCCAGGGGGTCATTAATGGAGAGTGTCATGAAGAACGGGGTGATATCTCAGGGTTGGGGTTCCAGCGTGGTGGTTGGCTGCGTCCCCCCTGGGCCGCCGCCGCCCCCCCTCCCTCGCTCCTCCCTCCTCATCTGCAGTCAGCTGGGCGGGGCCTCAGAACGCGGCTCCGGCCCGGCCCTCCGGGGCCTGGATCGGCGAGCCCTAATCCTTCAGACTGAGATTACACAGAGCATACAGCAGCTAGTATTACGTCTGAGGGACATGCGCAGCACACACACACACACACACACACACACACACACACACACACACACACACACACACACACACACACACACACACACACACATCCTTTCAGTAAACTGAGCTTAATAGAGATATGGAAGTCATGTCGGCTCTGTGGTGACTCTCCCGTGGAGACCACATGGAGCTGTGGCGGTCTGCATGCCTCACGCTGTCATGTCACACGAACGGCTCCCGCTGATTGGTCGGTTGGATTTGGCTGAATCTCTCTTTCTCTCTTTTTCTCTCTCTCTCTGTCTCTCAAAATCAGTTTCTGCTGAAGATGGATGCTAGATTTAAGTCTTCATGGGTGTTTCTAACGACAACCACAGACATAAATTCCAATGTCTTGGAATCTGAAGCATTGGTGCTGTCCGTTCTCCATTTTGGCACATAGTTATTACTATTCCACTTGCTTCAGAGAATAAACCGTGTGTAGTTTCTTTAATGGGCGTACTGTACTCAGCAGTGGCTGGTTTATTGAATCACTCTGAGGGGATGGCTGTGGGCTACCCACAGTGCAAACCTGTTGTTTCTTTGACAAAGGTGTCCCGTTTTCATTATTGTAATTGCTAGTCTGCGCATTTACTTAGTATTTACCTAAGAAAGCAGTGTGGAAGAATTCCTCAAATACACCCGCTTTGTATTTGAATATCTGCGCTGTAACCTTTCCTTGTTTACTCAGCGGAGCCCTCTGTGGCCCACAGACAGCTCACACAGAGACCAGTCTGCCGAGCTTTTCTTTTGTTGCTGTGATCTTTTTTTAAAGGGTCTCGCACAAACACAGCCAGCCCGCGGTGCTTGTATTTGTTATGTTTCTCTCTTTCAACCGTTGGAATTGGAACCAAAAATGTCTCACTTCTTCCAAGGAAGCAAACAGGAGAAAAGGCCAATCGTCTTCCACAATACATATGCACCGTATTCGCAAATCGGTTCCCTGTTTGACATTTTATCTCAATTAACTACTTTCATATTGTGTGTGTGTGTGTGTGTGTGTGTGTATGTCTATATATGTGCATTTTATTTATATAATAATATTATATAAATATGTGTGGTACAAATCCACTGCAGAGTTCCAAAAGGGTCAGCTGCCTCACACTCAAATGACACCTTACAGAGACTGAGAAAAGGATTCACATGCAAGGTCAATACACAGACATGATTGTGTACCATGGGAGTGCCTGGGAAGTGGTTCAGCAGCATTTCTCTGCTTCGTTGGTGCTAGCCAAGGCGCAGGACGGCGCTGCCATGGAGATGCAGCCGCTGAACAGCGACGAGGGCGGCGACGCCGAAGAGAAGAAGAAGGCCGGCCCGCCCAAGAAGGAGAAGTCTGTCCTGCAGGGCAAGCTGACCAAGCTGGCCGTCCAGATCGGCAAAGCAGGTCAGTACACGGCGGCAGTGCGGCCTTTCTGCCCCAGCAGCCCCTGGGAGAAGCTCTGTCTCTAGTTTGTTACATCTCAGTCCCCGGTCTTCATCCTGGTTCCGTTCCCCAGGTCTGGTCATGTCGGCCATCACCGTCCTGATCCTGGTCGCCCTGTTCGCCGTGGACACCTTCTGGGTGCAGAACCTGCCCTGGGTCAAGGACTGCACGCCCATATACGTCCAGTTCTTCGTCAAGTTCTTCATCATCGGCGTTACCGTCCTGGTGGTGGCCGTTCCCGAGGGACTCCCCCTGGCCGTCACCATCTCCCTGGCCTACTCCGTCAAGGTAAGCACCGACTGGATTACGCTTCAGCGGTTAAAGCGAGCCCGTTACACTGAGGCTAATGCTAAGTTACAGTTTGTCCTCACAAAGCTTTTAGTTAGTTAGTTAGAGATAACTGATATATTTTTCTTTTTAGTTTTTCAAGCTTAATCTTTCCTTACCAACGCCATTCATTATTTTCCACTCATTTTAGACGTCAATGCTAATTCTTAGGCTTTCTCCACGAATGCACATTTTTTCCCCCTCATTCTATTTTTTCCCCCATTCTATCTTTCTCCCACCAAACGTCCATTTTGCCCTGCTAACCCCGCCTCTCTCGGCCCGACTCCACAGAAAATGATGAAGGACAACAACCTGGTGCGGCACCTGGACGCGTGCGAGACCATGGGCAACGCCACGGCCATCTGCTCGGACAAGACGGGCACGCTCACCATGAACCGCATGACGGTGGTGCAGGCCTACCTCGCCGACAAGCACTTCCGGAAGGTCCCCGAGCCGGACAAGCTGCCCCCCGCCACGCTGGACATCCTGGTGCTCGGTATCGGGGTCAACTGCGCCTACACCACTAAGATCATGGTGAGTCTGGCTAAAACCCGCACTGAGGTCAGCTCCGTAGTGCAGCGAGTGGCTGTGTGCCTATACGGTGTGGGCTAGTTAGTTTGTGTTTTGGTGACTTGTTATTCTTTTTCATTTATTTTTTAACCTACAAATTCGTAATCAACCAATATATCGGTCGATATTTGCGTTTTTTTACGTGTATCAGCATTGGCCGTTTTCTTTGGCCGATCCATGTGAACGCACCCGCCCGTGACAGGGAAAAATGTTGCGCCATCAATCAAATCTTGCCGCAGGTTTGTGCCGCGACAAATTTCACTCGATACACGTCTCTACGTTGACTTTGTATTGAAACGTGTCGCGCCACGACGTTTGGTGTGAACACACAGTTAGGCTGACGAAAAAAAATCGGTATCGGCCCTAAAAAATCCATATCGGTTGATCTCTACTACAAATTACTCCACTCACTTTCACCCAAGTATATCAGCGG
>NW_028180134.1:0-9891 GCF_964030765.1 Micromesistius poutassou | reverse complement strand
TAACAATAAATGATGCATCGTCTAATGTAAATGATGTTAACGTCCACATTTACATTCTGCTATTTAAATTCATTTCTAATCAATCAAATTAAGACTAAGATTGTATTTGTCTATTGTTTGGTGCATATTGTTGTAAGAAATAAAAAAAGGCATTTTCTCAATAACATTTTTATTACTGTCCTGTTCTAATTTGGCATCTGGGATTAAGAAAGTACAACAGATATTTACGAAACAGCATCTCAGTGTGAGACAAATACTGAACCATTCCTACCCGTTCTTCTCGACCTGAACCCTTCTTGCGCTTCTGTTTCTTGAGCTCTTCATACTTCTTGCGGCCTTCCAGAAACTCAGCCACAGCCTCGTTGGACGGCTTGCCTTCGCCTGTAGAGAAAGACATAGTTTGGTTCTATTTGGGATGGTAGGGCACTTTGAGTACTTTCTCTTTAGTTGTTGTTCAGCGTTTCATTCTAACAGACTTTGTGACTGTTTTTAGTCGAGTCAAGTAAGTGAGGTGGACGTCATAGATTGAGAAAAGGCAAGACAATACAATGTTTGCAGAATCAAATCATATAATCATATTATAAGGTGCTTTGTAGAATCTCTGCCTGAATACCTGATTTCAAACCGATTTTCAGTTGAACTCAACAAGAGTATGGCGTTATTTACGAAACTGTTTACACGTTTCTGTATCCATTTAGGCTCCCAAACAGTACACAACAGACAGTACACAACTTCTGTCAATCAGTCTTCAGATTAAAAGACAACGATATTAAGCACAGCTGTTGACAGCTCAACATGACGGGGTACAGACGAAAGAAGACAAATACAGTACTACCAGTACTACTACTACTACTACTACTACTACTACCAGTACTACTACCAGTACTACTACCAAGTAAAAACACCCCCAAAAGAGCCCAGCGGTCCATGCCCAGCAGCCAGCCCCTCACGGCCACCACAACAAATGGAAGTGTCAGCTGGGGTGTGGACGCATGCGTCTAAACACGTTCACGTTCTCCCACGCGTCAGCCCACATGGACATGCTGTCCGTGATGTCATCAAGCGACAAACACGGGACCCGCTGTCGGGTCAAGCGGCGTTCGACCGAGCGGACCGGAGCTTCTTCCATCGTAAGAAAAACCAACAAAAGAAGAAAGGAAGAAAGAATAGTCGTGATGTCAGTGAAGACGCTAGGACCCGCAGCGGGGGAGCAGTGGCTCCGCGCGGCCAGCTAGCCAAACGCGATTATAAATGAATGGCTGCCCCGCTTGTTTTCATCAGAACAGAACAAATGATGTCATGGGATACGCCAGCGCCTGTCACTCCGCGGAGGGGACGCTGGGTTACAGACGCTGCAGGTGTTAACAAGAGGATCATTGTCTGCCCAACGCCGGCTGCCCGGACTTGACTTGTTCAAAGACAAGCTCAAGTGCCCCTGGTGTAATTGTTATTACAGGCAAAGGGCCATGGCCTGCGGTAGATGTCTAACAATAATGTGTTTGGCCGTGCTTGGATAGTCAACTTAATTTCTCCTTAGGAACCACTACACATCTTGGCAGTAACAGACGAAAAATGTTTACTTTGAGAAGATTTTGTTTGGAAAGTTGTTGCAGATTTTAACTGGATGGTGCATAACCTCAACAGGTTTATATATTGAATATTTGTCATTTGCTACCCAATTGACAATTGAGTCTTTTAGCCGACGCTTCTATCCAAAGCACAGTGTGAACGTATTGACATAGAGAAAGGACATCTTGCTCCAGGACGTCTCCAGGTAGACTGTGGACGTTGGATTGGTACTCTGAACCTTTTTCGGGGTCAAACTAGACCACATGATGTACATCACTTCAAAAACACTACTTTGAAGACCTATGAGGGGCCGACAATCCTTCCTAAAATAAACAAGAAATTGTTAGTGTAGTAAATAAATCTGTTGCTTACATCTAAAAAAAAAAAAAAAAATATATATATATATATATATAAAGAAATAACAATTCATATTAAGACTACAAAGACTACATTTGTAAAACTGTAATAGACTGAGCTGCCCTGCAGGTCACTACTAATCTAGAGAATGGCAGGATGAGAACTGCTGTCTTCAGGAGGGTTTGGGACTTTCAGCCCGAGAGGAAATCCAAGCAACAAAAGGCTCCAATGCAAGAGGTTGGGTGACGACCGCATTAGTTTTGGACACCATGCAATTACACTTATTACATCCCAGGGGCAAAGTACTGAGCAAATTCTGAGAAGTTATTGGAATTCCCCAGCCGTCCTACACATGTGTAGGTCACGCTGCCTCCACGCTGACGCAGCGAGCCAACAACAAGAGAGCTACGCACCGCGTCTCCTCCCCCATTTATGGGCGAGAAGAGCGAGTGACCTCCCCTCAATCTCCTCCTAGGCTCCGGCTCCTGCGGGGGTCTCCTCCTGGCTACAGCCCCAGCAGTGTCATGCTCCTCCTGCTCTTCCTACCCCTCCTACCTCCCCCCTCCTTCTCCTCCTCCTCCTGCAACCTCCCTGTGTCCTGCCACTCCTCCTCTTCCTTGTGTCAAACTACCGCTGCTTCCCTCCTACTCCCCCATCCTTTCCCAGCTCCGCTCCTCCCCAACCCTGCTCTGTGACCCCCCCCCCCCCCCCCATGTCACGCACCTCCTCCCGCCTTCAGTTCTCCTTCCCTACTCCCCCTCTTCTTCCCTTCTCCAACCTCTCCATCGTCTTCGCCCCGCCCCGCCACCCCCCACCCCCCAATATGCTGCTCCTCTCCCTTTCTGTTCCCCCACCATCCTCCTCCCCCTCCTCCTCCTCCTCTTCCCGGCCTCTCTCTCGCCTTCCTCCTCCTCCTCCATCTCTCCCTCCTCACCCCCACCCGCCCCCCTCCCCCCTCTCTCCTCCTGGCTCCCCGTGTCATGCAGGAGTGATGGTGCCCTGAGGTTCTGTATGGGCTGCACCATCACCCCCCTCCTGCAGCTGTTGTCACTAAGTGCTATCTTTGAGTTTGACAGCCCTTTCTAAAGGCATTCCTCATCTCCCACCAACCCTTACCTCCCACCACCTCGCTCTCTCCTCCGTCACCTGAGCCCGGGAGGGCCACAAATCAAGGCGGTTGCTTCTGTTGTTGTTGTGGCAACCGGGATTGTTGTGGACAGGAATGAGGGGAGTAGGTCATCTGTCTTTACCGCCTTTTGCAACAAGCGATAGTTTTATGAGAACACTTAAAAAGGGGGTTGTGCGATAAGGAAGGATAACTGTTCGTCAAATCCATCACCTGACTAATACACTATCTAATGTGGACGGATAGTGTAGTGGAAAGGGGGTTCGGCTCCTAGCTTAAACGGTACTACGTTTGAACCCTGATGTCCGCAGACTTCCTGCTTATCCCCTACCTGCTCATTACCGACGTCAATTAACTGGAAGTCACTTTGGATAAAAGCGTCTGCTAAATGGCTTCATATAGAAGTTAACTGTAAAATAATCTGCCGTCAGTAATCTATCCACCATCACAGTGGTTCATTTACCACGGTTTCCTCACCACTAGGATTTGATCTACATTAGGAGTACACATGATTTAGTGAGAGACAGTCCCGTGCCTCAGGAATAATTGTTATTTATTACAACACAAACCCATTTTAAATATCCCCCCCGCAGCAAACTAAAAGTGTGTGAGAAACAATGCACTATTAAATTAAAGTTAATGACACTAAACAGCGAGTTCCGAACATAGTAAACCGAGGTAAGTTAACAGACCAATTTAGTTAGTAGCACGATTCATCCAACATTCTCTTCTCGGAAGAAGAGAATTTCTTTAGTTTTAGCGGACACTTGCCATTTGTGGGCAGGCAGGGGGTAGGGACGCCTACAGATAGACTACCGTACTTAAACTGGGAACCTTTCGGAGGGAAGTCCAACACCCTGCCCACTAGACTATCCGGCCTCCAGATGTGGGAGTAAAATACCAACGTTTTCTGTTGATCCTAATTAATCAGTTAAGCTCTGAGTCAGAACACGGCCTTTATTAGCCTACGCTAACGGCTAAGTAAACACAGACAGTTTGGTGCAGGTTACAGCGTCGAAACAGTTGAATCACAGCAAGGAAAAACGTCTTTGGATCCTAAAGAACCAGATTGGGTTTCTTCACATTTATCTTTTGAAAGAGAGCCTGAGGAAATTAAAGAACAGTAAAAAAAATACAACAAAAAAAAAGTTTTTTTCTGCTACCATGACAACCCAGGAGACTAGGAAATGAGAGCCATGGTTCTGGCTCTGCTGGCCTGCGTGAATGGAAAGGTAGTAGAGGCCGTCTGTTATCAGGCATCCAGGAGATTGTGTTTAAAACATTTTTATGAATCCAATCAAAACACTAAAAGGATTTATCAAAATGTAATTGCTTTACTTGGCGTTGAACAGGACTTTTTTTCCCCCTTGTCTCTCCCGTGCCTTACAGGTCAACACAATAAAACTACAGCAGAATAGAAATATGGTAATACTAGCTAAATCTCCAAGTTTTTAGTCTCCCCACTGAATCCCTCTAAAATGTGTGTTTACTATCTCCTCTACTGCACAGAAATACTGTTGGTGTTTTTGACTGAACAAGACATGACCCATGTGACCTTCAATCCCCCTCCTTTCCTTTCTTACTTCATGAGATATTTTGCTGACTGAGCGACATGGATATCAGTTAGCTTCGGTGTGGTTCACAAAAATCCGCCTGTCCTTTGCTTTGGTCAGAACTGCAATGATGGGATGTTGGATTGAAGCCACTTGCCATTGTGATAAATATAAATTGGTCATGGGAGACTAAGATCGTACAATGCCTGGTTAAGAATATCTGTTGTTTTACTGGGGATTTTGGTTGCAATTTTATGCAATGCCGTTGTCTGACAACAATTAGCTTAGTTTAGCGCACCACCCAACACGCTTACAGCTGGGACAGAGGAATTTGCTTGAGCAATAGCCACAATTGACTTTTTTTCTCTAAATAGGGTCAATAAACTTGGGTTTCTATTTAAGGTTATGCTTTTTTAAACCTATTTTAACCTAGTTTTTTTCATCCCTTGGAGTTAGGTTTATCACGATCAAGACCCTTGGACCCTTTTTTCTATATTTAGCAAGCTAACAAACCAGACTGCAGGTTAGTAATGAGTACAACACATTGGGGCAACGGTTTTAGATCATCTGAATTTAACAGGGTCCTGTCACACTCTGCTATTTTCTAATAAAGGAGGGTATCGTTTCATATGTGGGTACTGAACAAAACCAAAAGCGTATAAATACTTGGAAGGTCGAACCATTGACGTCATTGGTCCAGGATTTGCATTCTCCATCTGTGTCATTCGGAAAAAACACGTCTGACCTCTTGGGCCTATGTGGAATCTAGTCTAAGTCAAACAGCGTCTTTCTTAGGTCCAAGTGCCCTTGTCCACCCAGTAGTAGACAGCATGCACACTGAACTCAACGTCCTCAACCTCGGGGTGCACGCTCACCCAGGGGGAATCAAACAATGTTGCTTAACAATCCGGTCACTGCCCACACCCCCTGCAGGCATAGTTGGGTGAACCCAAGTGGTTTGGTTTTTCATGAAATGTCAAAAATGTGTTTCAACATCAACTGGTACATCAACAGCGGGCTGAATGACGCCTGACTGCTGAACCACAGTAGTGTGGAACAGCTTAGAGGATTTGGGTCTGGGCTTTGCGGACCCCCATAGCAAATGTATTTTTCTGGGTCACTAACAAACAAACCCACTGGGCTGTGATGCCGGCCGTGGACGACCCACTGAGATCCCTGCACATAGACACGTAAAACCCTGGTGATGGTGTGGTGGTTTAAAGTATGACTAAAGGAACTACAGCATACTCATCGCTGGACTGTAGCTGGTAAACAAAGGATTCCCACTCTCTGCAGCCACATCCGTGATTTCAGCGCTGACTGAATTAAAACCGAATCACGCCGCACTGTTTTGCTCCAGATTGCAATCACAGGGCAAACAAGGAGTCGTGCTCGGTTTGATAAAAACCACTAAACTCGAAAGAGTGAGTGCCATGTTTTGACTGACATCGGAGCTGTGGGGGGGACTGGCAGCTCAAGCGACCATGGACGGTTAAGGCCACTGGTCTGACAGGAGCCTGTACCACAGCCAAGGTTGCTGGGTAGCGCAGTTATGGTCGAGAAATCAGGTAAATAAATGTTCAGGATTCATTTAAAAAAATGCAGAGATGTAAATATTATGCACTTTGAATCACATATATTGTATAGGTTCCTGAAATGCATTATGTGCCCCAAAAAAGGTGACTGAACAGTTTTTCATTATGGGTGAATGGACAACTTCTTCTGGCCATACATCTGGTCCAGCCA
The DNA here is from genome assembly GCF_964030765.1 of Micromesistius poutassou. NCBI lineage: Eukaryota > Metazoa > Chordata > Actinopteri > Gadiformes > Gadidae > Micromesistius > Micromesistius poutassou. Next base: position 3,540 of record NW_028180134.1, on the reverse strand, counting down.
GCGGACACAAGGGCCGTGACCACCCAGATCTTGAGCATCATGGAGCAAGATGCCTGGTCACTCCTCCTTAAATACATGATCTGTATTCTCTGTGGTTCGCTTTGGTTTATCTGTGAAATGGCTAAATAGGCAATAGATAATGTCACATGGATAAACAACTTGTTGACACTTTGGGGATATTTTTGTGAGTTAAAACTAAATTAAACTAAACTGCTTTTTTTCCTGGGTATTATTTTCAAGTTCCCGAGACAAGCTTGTAGTGAAATAATCAAGTGAATAGACTACAGCAGCACACAGAGAAAGAGAAGACGGGTGGGCGTGGACACATGTGTTGTACATACCCTCTTTCTCCTGCTCCTTCTCCACTTCTTTCAGGCTGTCCTCTTTCCTCTGCTTTATGGCCAGGAGATCCTTCTTCAGCTGCCGCGACTCCTTCCGCAGTTCATCGCTGAGGATGCAACGAGAGCGGTTGGGGTGTTGGACTCCATGGCAGAAGGTTTATGGGTTTGAATCCCAATGTAAACAGTCCACTGGGTGGAATTTCTGAGCAAGATGCCCCCACTATCCTACCTGCTCGTAAATGTCATGTATGGCTTAATAAATTCTCTGCTAGTCGTTTTGGATAAAACTGCCTGCTAAATGACTAAATTGTAAATAATTACTATTAAAAACTCAGCAACACATTTTTAGCACTTTAATGACATTGAGTTCACTCATTATAAGCTTTTCCGCTAAATCAGGGCTCTAACGAGGGGCTAGCTGACGGTTAGAACCGGTTAAATACTTACACAGATCCCAAGTCATGGATAAATTTAGTCTTGTACTGAATAAATACATATTTTGGCTGCACTTGCTGTTCGTGGCAAGCAAGCAAGCATGTACATTCATTTTCCACAACTTTCCACATTAGTAATCTATAGTAAATATGCTTGACAAACAAATAATTATCTTGATATACTCCAGGCTTTTAAAACATTTTGTCTGCGGGGTAATGTGTCTAGGTGTACCGGATTGCACAAAAGCTGTATACAAACTCTGTATACAGCACTTAGGAGTGAATGATAGACGTTTAAAGCTGGCCCGTGCTGTAATAAATTACATGGCACATATGCCATGAGAGTTCAACAGAGTTCCCAAGGCATCAGAGAAGGTAAGATGGGGTCTAGGTGATTCAGCAAAGCAGAGCCTGCAGGAACCAAAGTTTTGAAATATTATGGAGGCCTAATGTTAGTGCTTCAGTAGTAATAGGACGAGAAATAAGTTAAAGTATATAAGTAGTTAAGTAAAGGTTATGAAAATATACAATTATCATTATACCCGTGCCACGTGCAACAATTTGAACTAATAAATTAAATTTTGGGCAGACTAGGATTGTTTAGTTGTTCCAATGTTTGACATCCAGCCGTAATGTTCCGCTTTCACACCCCTGCTAAATCACGACTAAAACGTAAACAGCAGTTGTTCCACATATGCACTCTAACTGTAATCTTAAACTCTTTTCTTTTTAATCAAGAAATCTACAAAACCAGCACAGTTTTCCGAACCTCTGCGATAAAAAAAAACTTCCCCCAGACGCCTGAGGCAGACCAAGGCTTGGGCCGTCTCTTCCAAGTTGTGTGAGGGTTGGTTCCCCTGTTGGCCCGGTGCCCAAGTGTCAAAACAGGGCCCGGACACTTCAGGTGGAGAGATCAAGCGGCGGCGGCGGCGGTGGCGTCCGCCACTCCTTCACACATCAGATACGAAACCCCCGCCGCCCGTGCCAGAGCAGATATGTAATGTTAGAGAAGGATAATATTTTTGTACGGCCTGACAGGCTCTGTTTGTGCCGGGTTTCTCCCGCTGCGGAGCTATAAAACACAGGTAAGCTGCAGTCCGGGCTCGTGGCCCAGAGAGCCGCCAGATATCTCCAGACCAAACAATGGCAGCCTTTGTTTTGTTTTCTCTTTCTCTTCCCTCGCTCCCTCCATCTGCTTCTCAGAACAGACCTCCTTATTATCCTGTCCTCTCCTTTAACTGCCACTTTCACTCCTCTTATGTTTGCAGCTTCCTAACTCTCGTCTTACCTTTAAATGGTTTTCAGACGTTTGCCAAGAACACCTACTGTGGGAGTTAAAGCAAATATTGCCCTTTATCTATTTTTTTCATGTTGGCCTCATCGTTGTCAAGGTATTTTAGCTGAGGGATCAGTCAGACATGCAGCTGGTTAGATTCTTTGTTTTTATTATCTGGTAAAACTGTAATTGCCAACTATCGATAGAGATTAACGTGCACAAAATGGGCAGGCGGTCTTATTGCAGTGTTGGTGTTTAAAAAAGTGCTTACTCTGGACACTTGGTGCCAGGGCACCTGACTCACTTTGGGATTAATTATGGAGCAGGATCCATGCACTGACATCTTGTTGGCTCAATAGGTTCATTCAATATCAAACAATAGAAGGTAACCGAGGCAACGATTTCACCCGTTTTTAGATGGTGCATGCATAGATATGCTGCAAGTCACTCCATAAGTAATCATGCAATCTAGAAAGTGTCTTTCAATCTGCAGCCTATTTTCGGATCATTTTGGGTCCAAGGGATTAATGCGGACAGCGATTTTTTACGTTGGTCAAGGATTGACATAGAACTCTGCAAGCGCCATAGCGTCTGTACGTCCTCCAAAAGTGTTGTTTTGTTTGCCACTGACTGGCTCTGATTATATCCTATCATTATGGAAAGGATCTCTGCAGAGAAATACAACTTGTTTCTTTACCTTGTGCCTGCTCATGGTCTGTTTATTATTGTGTCAAGTGGGTTAGCCAGGTATGCTGCGCTCAAAGCCTAGGTTAGCTGGGACACAAAAGTCTATCTCTTTTAGCGTCGCTGTATCACCATGGTGACTTATGCTGTCAACCAAGCCTGGTCGGGAGCAGGTTTTCAGCTCAGTCTATCGGGTTAGATCGGCGTGTGCAGCTTCCTAGCCCCTCTTTTTACAATGACGTCACCATTTGTGTGTTTTCCCGTGGACCTCGGAGCCCACATCGTACAGGGGTCTCTCCGGAGACAGAGGGTCTTTCGAGACAAATACGATCCCTTGGCATTGCCTGAGAATTATTCTTTATGAGAGATACAGGTTTTCATCAAAGGGTATTTGCTATTTGATCGTCCTCGTTGCACCTTATGTAGACAGAGCTTACTGTTGCGCAGTGTCTCCGTGAGAGAGCAGTAGAGTGGAGGTAGCGCGTCAGTCTTGAATTTCTGCGTGCGGGGTTCATCTCCCAAGTGATGTGCATTTGTGTGAAGCTTAAAAAGTCCCAAATCATATGTCATATGGAATACGTATTCACTAAAGGTTATGGAATTATATTTTTGTGCTTATTTCGAACTTGAACCATGTTCTCAAGGCCGTGCTGGCACCACATCTATGGGGGTAAAAGGCATGATGGACCGGCTGATTTGAACCCTGGTCGCTGGAGTTCAAGTCTTATAATAATCCACTACGCCACCGCCACTACCTCACAGCGGTTGAAAACATATGCGAGACATTTCTTATATAGGGTGTCAT
>NW_028180135.1:7500-12933 GCF_964030765.1 Micromesistius poutassou | reverse complement strand
CTGAAGCAGGAAGTCAACATGCCCTGAGGTCCCGCCTTGAAGAGGTCTAGGCCCCAGGAGCCTTGTCATGACTGTGACCAAGCCGTGACCCCACCCCCACCGTGACCCCTCCCCCCCCCCCCCCACGCCCTCACTGTGACCTCCCCCGGCGGAGGTGGACGTAGGGGCCGCTGGCACCCTGGCTACGGCCCGGCCCAGAGAGCTCCCAGTGGGCCCCTATCGGGCCCCTCAGACCAGCCTGCTGGAGCAGCAGCTGAACCTCACTTCAAAGACCTCAAATACCACAGGAAGCACTAGGACAGTCATAAACCAGTGGGCAGAGAGAGAGAGAGAGAGAGAGAGAGAGAGAGAGAGAGAGAGAGAGAGAGAGAGAGAGAGAGAGATGGGTGGTGGATAGGTAGAGGGAAACGATCCTGTAGGTCTGTTTTTGCCCCGGACCATATTGTTGGTAGTGAGGTCCAGCTTATGACTCCATCTTCTTGACCTGAAGTTCAACCCAGGCTCGTGGCCTGTCCCTCTAGCCTGCTACGCCCCCTGATAGGACCGCTCCACCCAGGGCCTGTCGCCTGTCCCTTTAGTCTGCTACGCCTTCCTCAATGAAGGCCGTACATAGAACCAGCCTTCCTCAGTGAAGGCTGTATGTAGAACCAGCCTTCCTCAGTGAAGGCTGTATGTAGAACCAGCCTTCCTCAGTGAAGGCTGTATGTAGAACCAGCCTTCCTCAGTGAAGGCCTGACATAGAACCTGCCTTCCTCAGTGAAGGCCGTACGTAGAACCAGCCTTCCTCAGTGAAGGCTGTACGTAGAACCAGCCTTCCTAGCCTTTCTAGTCTGACCACACACTGTAAACCAACTGGACATCCTAGCCAATATAAAGCTCCTGAGCATGTGTAGAGTTTTGTTTTGCTTGATTTGAAAACCATTTAACGCTCGGCCATAATTCCATATTAATGCTTATTGCCTTTCAATGGTATTGAAACACCCTGAAGATAATGACTTTTGTGATACCCAGTTATATACTTATTATACTTATATTAATTAAGATGTGATATGTCCAAGGAATATCAACTCATGGGCTGAGCTAATTCACTCTCACCCAACATTTGGCAGATTGGTAATTTACTTGGTCAATTATTACTTTATTACTTAATTATTACGTAAATTATTTCTACCAATTTTACTCAAAAATAGGTATTCACACCATCCAGACAATACTCCTATCTTCTTTGAGGAAGCTTTTTTAAGCTTCAAGCTTAATATACATTTCCTCCTCACTGATGCCATTTCTTCTCTCTCACACACACACACACACACACACACACACACACACACACACACACACCACCTAATCACTCCAATTAACCACTGCCTGGCATCAGACAGATCCCTCTCCTTTGATTGGGACAGTTAACATTGCATTAATGTACTACCCCTTCCCCCGCCCCCTCTCACACACACACACACACACACACACACACACACACACACACACACACACACACACACACACACACACACACACACACACACACACACACACACACACACACACACACACAGCTTTAATTTCACACGCTCACGAGCAACACCAAAATTAGCTTGGTGCACAAGCTGTGCTAATAGCCTTTCATGTCCGTATCAGAGGTGCTTAAGCCTCAAAGACTGAAAGAGAAAGGGTATGCTAATCCCGGGCCTCGCTGCCTGTACACACGGACACACGGCGCCCGGCGTCCCCCGTCTACATGACCTCTCCCTGTCTCTGCTCTGACCGGTCAGCCGGCCCTACCTCCTCACTGACCGGCCCACACGCTGCACAGCCAGGGCCGTTCCTGCCTAATGAAGCTCTCTCTGTCCCAGAACCAGAGGAGAAGAGCAGAAGTGCATTAGTGGAGGCCTGCTCACTGTAAGCACTGCTAATTAACACCCTGGAGAGCATTAGATCCTAAATAAATATACAAGTACTGCTGACATTCCACTGACCCGTTGGGAGGGCCGCTGGATACGGTCCTCTGTCAAACAGAGCACTCAGACTGGAGCACGGGGACGGGGAGGAGCCCAGGTAGACCTGGAGGAGGAAGACCTCCTGCTGGGAGGAACCTCTCCTCAGAGCCGTCCTCATAGGACACACACAGCTGTCACTCATAACACTTATAGGGGTCTGCTCCTGTAGGGACCAGGACCCAGGGCAGACTAAACCAGTGAGGTCTGGCTGGACCAGGACCCGGGACAGACCAAAACTAGTGGGGGCTGCTCCTGTAGGGACCAGGACCCGGGACAGACCAAAACTAGTGGGGGCTGCTCCTGGGACCCAGGACTCGGGCAGACCTGTAGCGTTTTGAGTGACAGCTGTGTCCTCCTCTGAGGAGGCTCCATCAGAACAAGGTGTTCCTCTTCAGTAAGATAAACCTGGTGGTTCATGCGGGTCAGTGGATCATAAGGAGCGCTCTTCATTATGTTGATATCATTATTTATGGTTGTTATATTTTGAAGTCAAAAGGCACTTTGCCGTCACATCAGTATTCATCACGACATGATATGATGAGCCGTTAGTTAACCACACATTAACCCCCTCAGCGTTTGGTTAGTTAACCACAGCACACATTAACCCCCTCACCGTTTGGTTAGTTAACCACAGCACGCATTAACCCCCTCATCACGGTCACCAGGGATGTGCTCTTAAGTGGGTTCTTAAGTGGCAATCTTAACCACCCACAGGAAAACTCATTCACTCAATTAAGGCCCCCATGCAGTACGCAGTACAGTAGGAAACGACTTGATTGAAGCCTGATTTGTTTTAATTAGAAAAAGAATTGGACCTGAACCTCTTTAGAACTGACACAAGGCTGCTGCTCGTGTTTCCTCAACACCCTGAGATCCTTCTTCTTTAATCGCTCTTACATCTGAAGGTCCTACCGAAGAAAATAAATCCAGACACAAATGTTTGGACTGAGGTCGCCTGAGGGGATTTGAACAACTAAATGAGTGACAAAGGCAATTGTATAGTATAGTAAAGCCCTCAATAACAAGGCTTGGAATATGCTTTCTTTCCTATGTAGTCTGTACTTTGTCCACTTTCCCCTCACAGATAACAGGCCGCTTGCGAAAGTATCTTTAAAGCCAACACGATTATGGAAATGCCCACTACAGGCCAGGCTTAGCGCTGTCTTAACCTGGTCTTATCCCGGGTCATATAGCATCAGAATGAATCACAGTGTTTCTGTAGGGGTGGGGGGGGGGGGGGCACTCAGATAAGACAAGCTGTTTCAACAGAAAGACCGGCCGTGTTACGGGCAGGGAGGCGCAGAGGTGCAGGAGGCCTGTGTAATCCAAGGAATGCAGTGGATCCACATGCAGGCCTAGCCCATTACGTCTCGTGTGTATAACGAGGAGAAGAAGGACGGCGGGAGGCGGACGGGGCCATCCGTCTTCCCGACGGCGGGCAGCGGTCATCGAGAACGCGGAGCCGACATGTTCCGATTGTCGCCCGCTAACCTTGTTCAACAGTCCGCTGTCATTTGTCTAAATCAGTGTCACTGAGCAGTCCCCCGCCCCCGCGCGCCGGCCGCCCCCTGTCAGCTCGCGCTGAGGCCGGGCGCCGACCGCCGACCGCCGCGCGTGTTTACTTTTCTGCATTCCTGCGGCCGCGGACGGGGGGACGCAGACATCCGCCACGCTCCCACGTTGCCTGGCTAGTACCCTTACCAGGCTACTAACTAGTAAGAACAATACAAGCGCCGCATCGCTGTCACCACGGAACCAACTTCAGGGTCAGGCAGCCGGGACAAGTTAGTTTAAAGTCCGGGACGGTGAATCTCCCCGTAGTCCATACAAAGTACAACAGGCTTTACAGATACAGATACGACTCCAGTCAGCAGGGTTGTTTACAAGGTGAACCCGCAGCAGAACTCAGATGAGTGGTCAACAGCATATGACCTAAGCTAACCCTAACATCATCACAACAAGTCCACACTCACACCCAGACCTCAGACGAGTGGTCAACAACATAGACCTAAAGTAACCCTAACCTAACCCTAAACCTAACATCATAGACCTAACCTTACCTAACCCTAACCTAACCTTAACCCTAACCTAACCCAACATCATTAAGACAAGTCCACACTCACACCCAGACCTCATACGAGTGGTCAACAACATAGACCTAACCTAACCCTAACATCATTAACCCAACCCTAACCCTACGGCGGTTGGTCCCTCTGACCTGACCCTAACATCATGATAGTAACTGGTCCACTCACACTGGGATTTCCGGCGGTGGGTCCAGTCCCTCTGACCTGACCCTAACATCATGATAGTAACTGGTCCACTCACACTGGGAGCTCCGGCGGTGGGTCCAGTCCCTCTGCGCCAGCCCGCTGAGGCACGCCTTCAGCGCCCTCTCCTGCATCATGCAGGACGAGGGGCCGGAGGAGTAGAAGTCCAGCATGCGTCCCGGGCTCCCCGCGAGCCTCCGTCCCGGGCTGCCCGCGAGCCTCCGTCCCGGGCTGCCCGCGAGTCTCCGTCCCGGGCTGCCCGCGAGCGCGTCAACGCAGTCGAACATGACGGCGCCTCGCGGCGGTGAGTGCGCTTTGTCCTTTTTCACGTCGCGCGGTGCGGGTATAAATCACCGACACAAGACGCACGGAACTCCATCAAAGTCTGTCCCTTCTGGCGCTAAAATCTCCGCGTGTGTCCCGCGACAGAAACATGAACGACGACCAGGAAAAGCCCGCGTGCACCCCGCTGTTCCTCCAGGTTGTTATCTGCCATGTTTAGATGTGTGAAGTGGTGAACGGAGACAGCTCCATCATATCACAGCCAAGTGTTTAAAGCCGCACGGGCCGCCCCGCGTGTGTTAGTCGCCGCGCGAGACCTGCGGTCCTCTAAAGCCGCGCGCTCCGTGTTAATATAAATACGGTAGATCGCGTTTTAAAAAGCCGCGTCTCTCCTCCGATGACGAATGGGTTATCCTCAGCGCGCGGCCCCCTCCCCCCCACACAGAGAGAGTGAACCGCCTAATATATGCGAGTGAACTTTCTGTGAACCCTTCCGAGGCGGCTAACCTTCAGACGACCCGCGCGCTGTGACATCATCATCCCGCCATTCTCCCGCAGCGCGAGGGGAGAGAACCAGCGGGAAAACAGAAATACTGACTGAATCGGACTGAGTACCTACTGACCGAATACTGACGGAATAGTGACTGAATACTGACTGAGTACTGGCTGAGTACTGTCGGAATACTGACTGAATACCGACAGAATACTGATTGAATACTGACTGAAAACTGACGGAATACTGACTGACTGATTGAATACTGACTGAATACAGACGGAATACTGACAGAGTACTGACTGATTGCTGACTGAATACTAACTGACCCGCCATTTATTTATTAGTGTAACTAACATGTGAGTTCAACTGCTTCCTTCGTAGGAGG
>NW_028180135.1:0-2500 GCF_964030765.1 Micromesistius poutassou | reverse complement strand
CTGCTTCACTGGTTCAGGTGCAGCTCTGTGCAGAACTGCATGCTAAGTCCTCTTCACTTGATACAGAAGAGCGTCCAACTCTATATCTCTTTTATTTGATTTGAGTGTCTTCTATTCTACGGTTACGGCGTATTTTGTACCTTACTGCACGTAGTTTGACTTTAGACTTTACTTAGACTTTAGACTTTATTGTCCCCAAGGGGAAATTCTTTTTCACATCACAAGTACATGGACCGCACGCCAACAGTCGGACAGCAAACACAACAACAATAACATGCAGACAGGATATATAGAGTGGTATTTCATCTTGGCCTTCTGCTGAGGGCTGCTGTGGCTGCAGGCAGCAGGCTGTTGCCATTGCCAGCCCTCCTGCACAACAGGGACCCGTACCTGAGTGCATAATGGTGAATTGGCAGTTGAGTGGGTGTGTGTTGTCCTGTGCGATTGTACATGCGATGCGTTAGATGAAGACCATAAAGTTGGCTTTAAATAGGCCATTTGTGTAAATCTCAAAGTGGGTTCCACAAACAATTCTGGCAAAAGTGATGCAAATATGAAAAGATATGAAACGATACAGGGGACAGGGGAACTATTCAACGGTGTCCTGTAGGAAGACCCTTTGCAGAATGAATTTCACTCAGATGGGGAAAATAAATTCATATTTCTTTTTGCTGCTGTTGCATCGTCAGCATCGTCAGTCAATATTTTTATTGAACTTGCTCATGCACACACACACACACACACACACACACACACACACACACACACACACACACACACACACACACACACACACACACACACATGCAAATAAACAACCTGCAGTCAGCCTGGATGGCACCTCAGTCTGAAAATACTTCAACAATATTTTTTTATAGCAAAATGTTGGTCATGTGATTCTTGTCATAAATTGCATAAATTATAAATATATAAATCATAAATTATAACATTAAAAGTAATCCATCCATTTTATGATACGGTTGCTATTCCTCTAACAAAATGATCCATGTAAAATAAATGACCTAATTGAAAACGTTGACTTGCTTAGTAATAACATGACCGATTGAAATTCCCTTAAGGTAAAGTAAGACACACACACAGACACACACATTTAACGCATACACACACACACACACACACACACACACACACACACACTCCAACCTCCGTGGCGTCTAACGGTATTAGCGGTGGTCGCCGTGGTGGGGGTCACGTGACCTGTCTGCCTCTCCGGACGGCAGCCAGTCATAACCCTCCGTCTCCCGTCCGCCCGCTGTGATTGGTTCAACGTGCCGGGGGGGGGGGGGGGGGGGGGGGCCCTAACTAGAGGCCATAAAGCCTGCTGCTTGGCGGGGCCTAAGTGCCCTGGCGCGGCGGGGCCCAGCCGGGGAGCGGGGGGCTCATCACACTTGTGTGTTAAGTGTGTTAATCACAGGAGCCGCCGGGCGCCTCAATCTGCCCCTCTTTATGTCACCTGCACGTGCAAAGGATAACTAACTTTGTGACAGAGTGTTTTCATTTCTCATGTAATCGCTTTATGGACACGACTGTGTGTTGTTTGTGTGCTATGTGTACGTGTGTACGTGTGTGTCTGTGTGTGCTTGTGTGTGTCTGCCAGTGAGATCTGTTGATATTTCTGTGTGTGTGTGTGTGAGTGATATGTGTTTGTGTGTGTATGTTTGAGGTGTGAGCATGTGTGTGTGAGGAGTATGTGTTAGGAGTGCGTGTTAGGAGTGTGTAAGAGGAGTGTGTGTTAGGAGTGTGTGTGAGAAGTGTGTGTAGGAGTGTGTGTTAGGAGTGTGTGTTAGGAGTGTGTAAGAGGAGTGTGTAAGAGGAGTGTGTGTTAGGAGTGCGTGTTACGAGTGTGTGTGAGGAGTGTGTGTGAGGAGTGTGTGTAGGAGTGTGTGTTAGGAGTGTGTGTTAGGAGTGTGTGTGAGGAGTGTGTGTTAGGAGTGTGTGTGAGGAGTGTGTGTTAGGAGTGTGTGTGAGGAGTGTGTGTTAGGAGTGTGTGTGAGGAGTGTGTGTCAGGAGTGCGTAAGAGGAGTGTGCATTAGGAGTGTGTGTGAGAAGTGTGTGTTAGGAGTGTGTGTTAGGAGTGTGTGTAGGAGTGTGTGTAGGAGTGTGTGTTAGGAGTGTGTGTGAGGAGTGTGTGTAGGAGTGTGTGTTAGGAGTGTGTGTAGGAGTGTGTGTTAGGAGTGTGTGTTAGGAGTGCGTGTGAGGAGTGCGTGTGAGGAGTGTGTGTTAGGAGTGCGTGTTACGAGTGTGTGTGAGGAGTGTGTGTGAGGAGTGTGTGTTAGGAGTGTGTGTGAGGAGTGTGTGTTAGGAGTGTGTGTGAGGAGTGTGTGTCAGGAGTGCGTAAGAGGAGTGTGCATTAGGAGTGTGTGTGAGAAGTGTGTGTAGGAGTGTGTGTTAGGAGTGCGTGTTAGGAGTGTGTAAGAGGAGTGTGTAAGAGGAGTGTGTGTTAGGAGTGCGTGTTACGAGTGTGTGTGAGGAGTGTGTG
>NW_028180136.1:0-7223 GCF_964030765.1 Micromesistius poutassou | reverse complement strand
AAGGTCAGGCCTGCAGCACGCTCTGACTCTGACTCTGACTGACTGTTATCCACGGTCCACGTGACATAACAGTGCATTAACTCTCACTCAATGATGGTTCCTCCTCCTTGACATAACAGTGCATTAACGTCTGACTGAATGATGGTTCCACTAGGTGACATAACAGTGCATTAACGTCTGACTGAATGATGGTTCCACTAGGTGACATAACAGTGCATTAACGTCTGACTGAATGATGGTTCCACTAGGTGACATAACAGTGCATTAACGTCTGACTGAATGATGGTTCCACTAGGTGACATAACAGTGCATTAACGTCTGACTGAATGATGGTTCCACTAGGTGACATAACAGTGCATTACATAACGTCTGACTGAATGATGGTTCCACTAGGTGACATAACAGTGCATTACATAACGTCTGACTGAATGATGGTTCCACTAGGTGACATAACAGTGCATTAACGTCTGACTGAATGATGGTTCCACTAGGTGACATAACAGTGCATTACATAACGTCTGACTGAATGATGGTTCCACTAGGTGACATAACAGTGCATTACATAACGTCTGACTGAATGAAGTTCCTCCTCCTTGCCATAACAGTGCATCATGTAAGGTGTGCGTGTCTCTCCAGATCGACAGCGTCCAGAGCCTGATGACGTGCCCGGGCCTCCTGGTGTGCGTGGGCCGGGAGCCCTTCAGCCCGCTGCTGGAGGACCTCCTCAGGAAGAGCTTTGAGGAGAGACTACCAGGCCTGGGCTTCAGGTCCCCCGCCCTGGGCCCCAGGACCCCAGGGAACGGGACCCGGTCCCCGGCCGCGCAGGGAGGCCGCTCGCCTCTCCACGGGGCGCGCTCCCGAGACAGCGAGTACAGCGAGGGCCGCGACAGCAGGAAGAACGGTGGGTGGAGAGGGACGTCACTGGAGCACACGACACCCACATGAAAGGTCTTCAGACTGACTGCTTTAATGGAGACTGAGAACATGAACGCTATGTAGTTCTCACATTGAACAGTGGGTGGATTGTCAAAACACAAAACTAGACCTTTAAAACCCTAACCCTAACCCTAAATCCATCCATTGATCCGTGCAATGCATCAGTCCTAAATCAGTCCATCAATCAATCAATAAACATCAAAACCGTAAACATGAAACCGTCGTGGCTCTAACCTGGTAACGGACAGTAGATTCACTGCCTCTGTCTGTCCGCTTGTTTCCAGTCAACTTTGGCCTGGAGACCAAGAAGAGCATCATCCACCCGCGGTCGGACTCCTCCACCCGCTCCGCGCGCTTCTCCCTGTCCTCTGAGAAGTCCTACACCAACGGCCTCGCCTCCTGCTCCCACTCCCACGCCCGGCCCTCCGTCGTGAGCGACGACATCGAGAAGCGCGTCCTGGTCAACGAGGACGGCAGCCTGTCGGTGGAGATGAAAGTGCGCTTCCGCCTCCACGCGGAGGAGACCCTGCATTGGTCGACGCAGATGAAGAAGTCCCCCTCCCTGACCAACGACTGCTGCGCGTCCGGGGGGGGTCCTCCCTGCTTCCTGCGGCAGGGCCTCTCTGAGGCCGGCTCGGACCCCGACTCCGGCTCATGTGATCCGGGGGCCGCTGTGTACGCCGCCGCCTCCCTCCAGCGGCCCCCGGGGGCCAACCGCTGCCCGTGCTGCCACCAGACACGAGAGCAGCAGTACGACCTGTGGGAGAACCCCGCGCACAGCAACAGGCACGCTCCCAGACCGCCTCTCGACGGCTCCCGGCCCGCCCACACCAGGGTGCGACAAATCCACTCCTCGAGCTCCTCCTCCTCCTGTCACTCTCGCCGGGTGGTTTGCCAGCGGTCGAGGCTCTCCAGCTCTCACGGGGGCTCGGGTCTGGAGCAGGCTCGGGTGGAGGTCCAGGAGGAGGTGTGCGTGGTGGAGGAGGTGTGCACCGTCAGTCGCTGCTGCAGCAGCTCTGGGGTGACGAGAGGCGACGCCGGTAGCGCCCAGCCCCACAGCAGCAGGTCCACCAAGGGTGAGCGGTGTGAACGAGCCGATTTGGAGCTGACGCTGTCGGACGGCGATGACGATCGTCCACCGTCCGTGGTCAGCGACTCCTCCCACGTTCTGCAGGCGCTGCAGGAGGACCAGGATGAGGAGGAACTACCACCCAGTGCTTCCCAGTGCTGCCAATGTGAGCCATCGCCAACCCCGGCTCCCCTCACGCTGCAGAAAGGGGAAGACGGCGGCAGCAGAGCCTCGTCCTGTCACTGTGGAGGGGCAGCCCCACACTCCTTGGCCCAGGAGGGGGGGAACGACCGAGCTGTCAGTTCCATGTCCAAAACAAGCAAGGTGTCTTGCAGGTCCGGCAAGACCAAGACCCCATGTCCAAACGATGCTAACGATCGACCGGACGATGTCCGATCCAACCAATCCAGTGCATGTTCTCACTGCGGAGGCTGCAAGGGTACAACCACGCCAGACCCACGTCTCCCAGACCAAGGAGAACATCGTGGAGGCAGCGGAGACGAGCGGGCTCCCAGCCAGATGTCGGAGAGCTCCGAAGGTTCTGGGGAATCTCTCCGCTCCAACAAGTCCAACCTCACCCACCACGACTGCACCTCAGTGATGTCCAATATCCCAGAGGAGCAAGGTGCCAGTGCTATGTCCGAAGCAGCAGACCGCCAAGAGAGGGCGGTGAGTGTCGAGTCCAGCAGATCTCACAAGTCAGGCCGTGGCAGAGGAACAGCAGACGTGGAGGACAGAGGAAGTCCTAGCGCCAGGTCTGCCAAGTCAAACATGTCCAGCCGCTCCTGCAGATCCCGTACCTCCATGAAGGAGGCAGACGAAAGGGTGGACAGTGTGTCGTCTGGTCAGTTGCCAACATCTCATCACAATGGGACAGCAGAAGGAGAGTATGAGGGCGTTTCAGAAAGAGCAGCGAGCCCCCTGTCTGCTAAATCTGAATGCTCTGCTAAGTCCAGAATATCGCACGGCTCTCTGAACTCTACAGGTTCTGCTCAGCAGATTGATAGCACCCCTGATGATGGGGGAAATGAAGAGGCAGAGGAAGAGGAAATGGAAACTTTAAGACCCATCAGCATCTTGTCTGCTGTGTCGGCCAAATCAGGTGTTTCGACAAAGTCAACCAAATCTGCCAAGTCTCACTGTAGTCGCTGTTCAAAAGTGGCGACTCCAGATCCAGAAGTGGCTGAAGATGCAGAAGAGCTGGAGAACGTAGAGGAGAACGGTGAGCGAGCAGTTAGTGCCCTGTCAACTAGAACTCATCTATCAGTCAAATCAAGTAAATCCAATATCAGAAGCTCAACCAGAGCTTCTGATAGGTCACCTTCTCCCAAACCCAGAGATGTGGAAAATGAATCTGAGAGAGCGACCAGTGCTATGTCCGCCAAATCTGGGAAATCCTTTGCCTCTGTCTCTAACAAGTCTGCAAAGTCATCCAAGCCTCACAGTAACAATTGTTCAAGGACTCATACTCCCTGCTCGCTGGTAGAAGTTAAAGCAGAAGGAATGGAAGAGGGGGCAGCGGAGGAGAACGGAGCAAGGTCAGGAAGTGTGATGTCCACAAAATCTGTTAAATCTGCTAAATCTGCCAAATCTTCTCAGTCGGAAAGGTCAATTTGTGCACAGGCTTCGTCCCTGGATAGTATAAGCAGAGAGGCTGAAGAGGCCGGGGCGGCCGAACCAGACAACTGTAACGACGATGCACACAGAGCAGCTAGCGCCATGTCTGTGAAGTCTGCCACTTCCGCTCCATCCAGCAAGTTGCTGAAATCTAACTCTGACTGTGAAACAGACGCAGCCGTCAAAACAGATTTAGAAACCAAAGCATGTGAGCAGGCCGAAGCAGAAGAGGGCAATGATGAGAGGGTTGGCAGCGCGCTGTCTTTTAAATCAGCCCGTTCTAGCAGGTCTGCAAGGTCTCACAAATCGATGTGCGCGATCCATCTCACAGCAGAATCTCCAGCAGGGGTTACAGCTGACAGCGTGGCAGACAGGAGCCCTAGTGCCACGTCGGTGACCAGCGTCAAGTCTAACAAGTCACACAAGTCGAGTTCCAGAATTGGTTCAAAAGCAGATCAGGTCATCGCTGATATTTTGACCAACGGAGTTGAGAACCCAAATGAAGAATGGGATGAGGACAAACAGCCAGCAGAAAACCGCCTGATGCCAGTTGGAGAAGATGAGACGCTGGGCAGGGCAATGTCTGCGGTCTCTAGAGGTTCAGAACGGTCAGGCAGGTCGAAATGTACAACAGCAAAATGTAGAAAGTGTGCAAAGGCAATAACGACGTGTACTAAAACACCAGATATCGTCAATGTAAAGACACCAGAAGGGGACAATGAAGAAACTAACAATCGATCGGCAAGTGCAATGTCGGCCACAACAGAGTCCCTTTGCAACGCGGCAACTGTCCTTCCCAGTATTGCAGTGGCAGATGATCAGGAAGACCAGATTGAACAGCGTCCAGCCAGCACTAAAACATCTAAAGCTGGATCCACAGTCATGGCCAAACAAGTCGCAAATCGTGGCGAAGGGGGATCAAACAGCGCTCTTTCTGTGCTCGCTAAATCGGCTGAAAGCCCTTCACCCTTCACAACAGCCACCCCCCGATCCCCCACCATGTCTGTCCGATCAAAGGCCTCTACAAGGTCAAGGTGTCACTGCGGCGCTGCTTCCAGAACCCAGAAAAGAGAGGAGGAAAACAACAGAGTAGAGGATGGGGATGAAGCTGACACAGCGCAGGACAAGGAGCCCTCAGAGCGGGCGGCCAGCGTTCACTCCACAAACTCCAAAAGACCCAGGATTAATTCAGGGGCCGCTGACGAACTCCTGAGTCGAGGTTCGTTTGGGTCTGTCTCTCTGGTGCTACCAGAAGAGGAACACGGAGACTCTGACGGTGGGGAGTCCCACATCTCCTCGCACACAAATCCAGCCACCGCCACTAATGCCGAGAGAATGGATACGTCTGCAGTGAAGCAAACAGTGGATTTGGAGGACATGGCAAACCCTCTGGCCCCCATTCAAAGTCAACCAGATATAACGATTGACACCCCTGGACAGAGCGTACACAGCGAGAAGGATGAAGAGCGCACCGCAGTGTCCCCCACTGCTCCTTCGTCCAGGGGCAATCTCTCTGTGAAAGGCAGTAAATCGAAGGAGCCAGAAAGAGTGAAGTCAAGGTCAAGCACGAGAGCTCACAGTAGTACCAGTCACCTTGAGCCCTCTGTCAAACGCTCCTCATCTGCACTGTCAGCAGCAAGCGGTAACGCTCGGAGCAAATCCCCCTCGCGAGGGAGTGAGGCGGACAGAAGGGACGACAACACGCTGTGTGTGACATCCAGGACTCCTAGCAGAACCAACTCGGCAGCATCCACGCGCTCCAGCGCAAAAGCGAAGGCCGCAACCGTGAAATCGAACCTGAGCTCTTCCACCCCGGGGCGAAAAGATCCCAAGGTGAAATCTGACGTTGGAAGCAAAACATCTGACGTCCGCAGCGTGACGTCAGCGAGCAGCGCCAGGTCGAAGGAGGAGTCCTCCCAGCGCACGCCGCATGGGACGAAATGCGGCGACGGCGTCCTGTGTCACTCCTCGTCCGCCGCCGACCTGCTCAGAGAGGCCTCAGCGCCCGCCAGGCCAGTCAGCCGGCAGTCGAGAGGAAGTGACAAAGGCAGGAGCGCCAAGCGTGGATGCCAAATAAACAGGACGCAGGGGGAGGAGGAGGCAGGAGAGCTGACCCCCGCCTTGCTTCCCAACGCCTCCCCCAACGAGGTGGTCCGCGACTGGCTCCGGAGCATCCCCACCGACGGCTGCCTGGCCGCGGACGGTGAGGAGCTGGAGGAGGAGGAAGAACCTCTCACTAGAGAAGCAGAAGGTCCTGAAGGTCAGAAGGCCGGTGAGGTTGCCGAGACCCCAGAAGAAGAAGAGGAGGAAGAGGAGGAGAACATGCAAGGGGAGGAGGAAGCAGAGCGAGACAAAGAGGTAGTGTCCGCCTTAGGACTGAGCCTCGCGGTGGATGAGGTCACGTCCTCCGGTCACAAGGCCGTGTTCCAACACAGCGTCTCCATGTCCAGGAACTGCAATTCCTCTGTTGCGGTGATGAAGGTGCTGCTTAGCCCCAGCCTAGGACGATCTAACAGCCTACCGGAGGTACGTCAGGGAGCCAATATGATATATAACACCAATGTGAGAACCCTTCCTCAGATTAAACGCACCTCCATAAACACACCCACATTTCAAATATACATCAAATATACAGTTCAAAAAGCAGTTTTCATGATATCAGTTGGTGCATGAATTGAATGAACGGTGATTGACTTTGTCTTCTTTCTCCACACCACCAGGTGTCTCCGGTGTACGGCCGCAAGCTGAGCACCTCGGCCAAGGGTCTGCTGGACTGCCTGGCCCAGCTGCAGCTGATCCAGCCCCTGGTCTCCGAGCCGGCCTGCGAGGTGCACAAGGACCACCGGGAGCGCTACAACGAAGTCATGAGCATCCTGCAGTCGCTGTGGCTCAGGGAGCCCGGGGACCCGCCCAAGGAGCAGACCGCCCCGTCCTCCTCCTCCGGCGTGGAGGTGCAGAGCGGCTCGGGGGGATCGGGCAAGGACAGCGACGGAGGAGGAGCAGCCGAAGGTCTGGCCGAGGATGCGGTGGAATCGGTGCTCGGGGAAGAGGAGGCAGGGGAGGGAGAGCAGGACGCGGAGGGCCAAGGGACCGTCGGGACCCCCGCACCCGGGGAGCCGTCCCCGGGGCCCGCGGCGGGGGCCGCCGGGAGCCCCTCGTCCTCCAAGGAGGAGGGGCCCGAGGACGCGGCCTCCGGCCCCACGCCGCCCTCCTCGTCGGACAAGTCCAGCTCGGCGGCGGGCGGCTCCAAGTCCCCGACGGACAACGAGGGCGAGACGCCGGCCCAGAGCTCGGGGTCGGGCACGCCGCCCGCCGGCGCCGCCCCGCCGCCCGCCGGGCGCGGCGCGGCGGCGGGGGCGGACCCGGACCCCGCCTGGGCGCTGCACCTGCTCCGGAAGCTGGAGAAGCAGTTCATGAGCCACTACACGGCGGCCATGGTGGAGTTCAAGGCGCGCTGGGACCTGGAGGACAACGCGCTGCTGGACGCCATGATCTCAGAGCTGCGGGACGAGGTGGGCCGCCGCATCCAGAGCAGCGTGGGCCGCGAGCTGAAGAAGATCCAGGGCCGGGCGGGGCGGGGCGGGCGGGCCCCCAGGCCCCC
>NW_028180137.1:5000-6641 GCF_964030765.1 Micromesistius poutassou | reverse complement strand
CCGGGATCTCGTTCAGTCGTTTTCACTTTCTTTCCGTTCCGTTTTTCACGAATGACCTCGTACCAACCACCCCTATGCGCTATAGCACGCTGCACTGTGGCGCAGTGTGTGGTGTAGCATGGACTAGTGCCTCTAGGCCGGCTGCCATTTAGAACTATAAGTATGAAATAGGCTTGACGTGTGGTCTGTGGCCCGCTGATACCAGGGTCCACTGCTGAGGCCACCGTGCACACAGTGCTCTCTACCTGCCAGCTCAACTATCACAGCGTGATGTGTGTGTGGAGGAAGGCAGAGCGGCGCCGGGTCCACTCTGGGCTCCAGTCCGACTCGTTACGGCACAGCTCTCGATGTGAAAGGCGGGTCATCAGAAGAGCCACAGAGTGGTCGGTAGATTTAGGTCTGATCTGTGTTAAACGTAATGGGTCGCAATGGACGTCTGTGTGACGCGTGCAAAGGGGCTAACTCTGTTATGTGCATCCTAAGACAGACGTAAAAAAATCATCTAAAAACTGATGTTTTTTACTTTTTATGTACGTATTTCATCTAAAAACTGATGTTTTTAGATGAAATACGTACATAAAAGGCATAACTGTTAACAGTATGCAGCCACACAGCCTACTTCTTTGAAATGGTGTCAATTAGTAAGCACATTTTGAAAGTGGGGGTGCGTTCATTCCCTGAATAATAAGTCTTACAGTTTATTAAACCACACGATTTCAAAAGACAAATACATTTGTCGAGTGAAACATTTTAATTGTATTTCCATTCATAATCCCATGTTTTCTGACGACACTCTCGTTTTCTGGGAAAGAAAGTCACACCAGCCATTGTCCAACGAATAAGAAATCGGTGTGACAGGCGTATCGACCAACCAGCGACCCTCCTACCAGAAGGTACCAGCCCTGGTTGCTGTGTCGCAGCGATTGCCCTCTTAGTCCTTCGCCCTCCACTCTGAGCCTCTCTCCTTACCCCCCACTGAGACCCCACTGCTTTTATCTTTACCGCTGAGTGTTTTCGTGTCCTCACTCCCCCTCTTCATCCCTCCCCCCTCCTCCTCCTCTCCTCCCTCTGAGTTCAAATCTCTTATCCCTAGCCTTGGATGCTGTTAATTCCACCTGACGGCACACACAGTGTTGGTGGCTGCACAACTGTTTATACTCTCCGGCCTCTCTCCCTCAGCCAGCCTCTCTTTCTCGCACGCGCGCGCTCAATCTCTCTCTCTTTCTATGTCTCTCTTTTTCTCTTTCTTTGTCTATCTCTCTCTTTCTCATTCTATCTCTCTCCCTTTCTCTTTCTATCTCTCTCTCTCTCTCTCTCTCTCTCTCTCTCTCTCTCTCCCTCCCTCCCTCCCTCCCTCTCTCCCAGTGATAGTGGTCCATGCCCTACTCTCCTTTCAACGTGACGAGCTCCACTGTGGGTTTAAAGACACCGCAACGTCTGTCCAACCGTTCCGAACGGACACAGGATACACAGAAGAAACGGGACACTATTAAAAACAAAAGACCCTAATGCAGTACACAACATGTGCTCCTTCTCCCCCTCGCTCGCTGTTACTCATGGTCCCGGTGTAATGAGGCACTTAAACGCTGTACCTGGGTGTTCATCTGCATACCATTCCACAGGTACACACCTCAGTGCTCG
>NW_028180137.1:0-2500 GCF_964030765.1 Micromesistius poutassou | reverse complement strand
TTGCAATGACTTCTGCCATGAAGCATTGTTTTATAGAGCAGCCGGCGCTAGGCAAGGCCTCTGGGCTAAAGACATTGTAGAGACAGGTATTGAATGGATGTCTTCATAACAGAAATAGGAACTATGTCAATCGTATGCATCCGTTTGAAACTTTTTGCACAAGCAGGCAGACGTCTCTCGACTCCCAGCCGTGCACGGCCTGCCCCTTGCCGTGTCAACTTTGCCGTTTTCATATTATTAGGCTTCTCTAGGTAGTTTTTTTTTTTCCGGTCGACTCATAATCACGGGTGTGATTGGCTGTGGGCGTTAAGAGGAGCAGTGCCGGGAAGCGGCGGAGAGACGTGAGCTGAATCGCTGCATCCGTCGGCTGGGATGCATCACGGCATCACAGGCCTCGTTAGCGTGTCTGAGTCGCACTCCACTGCGCCGCTAACAAGAGCTGTTTCCCCCCAGGCCTTATCAAACAAGTTAGCTTACACCAACATATATATATATATACATATATATATATATATATGTGTGGTGAGAACGTTTTTTTCCTGTGCCATTGGAAGCGGATCCCCTGTTTGGTGAAGTTCTTCACTTCACATCTCTCCCACTTTTTTCTTTTTTTTTTTTCCTCGACTTTTCAAACGGAATGATTTATCAAAGCCGAGTCTCAGGGACGAGAAAGACAATAAAAACACGGCGACAAGAGAGAGAGCCGAGGAGTGGCGGACGACTGACGCGGGGGGGGGGGTGGGGGGGAGACGGGGGGAGGGAGGGGGAGGCCGGGGGCCAGAGGGGAAGGCGGATGTGGGGTCTTGTGGAGTCTGGCTTCTCCCCTGCTGGTGTCAGGGTTTATGATCAACGCTTGTTTTGTTACGGAGGCAAACCAAGCAGAGACGCTCTTCCTGTCAGCCCGGCCACTCTCCCAAGCCCCTGTGTGCGATGGATCTGTGTGTGTGTGTGTGTGTGTGTGTGTGTGTGTGTGTGCACGTGTGCATATACATGTGTCTTGTTAACACCCACGCCCACGCTGGTGGCGGTGTGGGCTGCGGTGTCTCTCCACAGGCACAGGGTTATGTAAGTAATGGCTGCAGGATTCAGCAGGCCTGTCAGAGACGCGCCAGCATCAATGTAATGACGGCCCTTCCATACTGAACCACCCACACACACTCACTCCATCACCATGCCATCTCACTCTCTCTGTACTCACCCACACACACACACACACACACACACAGTAGGCCCATAAGTGCGATTACACATGTCTTTGTTCCCCTGCCAGTCTGAAGGTGTGCCTCACTCTGTCCCATCCATAGAGAGGGGTATTCTCAGTGTCCCCACACACACACACACACACACACACACACACACAGACACACACATGCAGACACAAACACACAATAACAAACACACACACACAATAACACACAGCCACACAGACAGCCAGTGATAGTCCCAGCCTGACAGAGGCTGTGGGCGGCCCGGCCGGCCTGAGGAGTGAGACGACTGTTTGGTAAAAGACGAGCGGCCACAACAACAACAACAACCCCAACAACAACAACAACAACAACAAGTGGTGTGTGTGTGTTTACAGCGCCGACCGTGAGCCCCCGCCCATCACCACGGGGTCCACCTTCACCACCGTCCGGCAGTGCCCCCCACCCCCCCTACCCCCCCCCACCCCCCCTACCCCCCCCCACCCCCCACTTTAAACCCCATCACTCATCACCTCCAGCCACGTGATTGGTCTGAACAAAGATGAGGCGAAAGAATGTGACGCGCCCCTCTCCTCCCAGATCTGAGCTGGTCTGCCGTCGTTAAGACGTTTGACGTTCATCGAAAGTGTGACCCGAGGGACTAATAGATCCTGCTGCTCTCCCCTGCGCTACGTTAGTCTCTACTGACTGTTGAGGAGACAACGTGTATCTATGTGTGTGTGTGTGCGTGTGGTTATTTGTGAGGCCCTGTGTGTGTGTCCACGCCCGTTTCCCTTGACCCGGCCCGGCCTCACGGCTTCAGTAAACACGCCCGGGAGCAGTATGAGAAGCTGTCCACCATGCACAAGAACATGCAGAAGCTGTACGAGAACATGGGCAGCTTCTACGCCTTCGACCCGCACACCCTCAGCGTGGAGGACTTCTTCGGGGAGCTGGCCAACTTCCGCACGCTCTTCATGGTGAGTGGAACCCCTGACTGAAGCCCTATCGCTCTCTGTCGAGAGAGCTCTCTCTCTCTCTCTCTCTCTCTCTCTCTGTCTCTCTCTAGCTCTGTCTCTTTTCTCTCTCTGCCTCTTTTCTCTCTCTCTCTCTCTCTCTCTCTCTCTTTCTCTCTCTCTCTCTCTCTGTGTCTCTCTCTAGCTCTGTCTCTTCTCTCTCTGTCTCTTTTCTCTCTCTGTCTCTTTTCTCTCTCTCTCTCTCTCTCTCTCTCTCTCTCTGTCTCTCTCTCTATCTCTGGCTCTCTCTCTTTCTGGCTCTCTCTCTCTCTCTCTCTCTCTCTCTCTCTCTCTCTCTCT
>NW_028180138.1:0-1000 GCF_964030765.1 Micromesistius poutassou | reverse complement strand
GTGTTACTTTAGTGTTAGTTAGTTATGTAGTCTGACACCGTCAGTGTGATGGTCATGGCGATCTGTTGAGCCAGTGTGTTTTTGTGTGTCAGTGGTGTGTTGAATAAAGGCGGTTCCGTTGTCGGGCGGTGTATGGAGAGCAGAACGGCATAATTGCTTTAACCTGGGCTCCTGTCTCGTCCTTCCCGTGCTGCTCGCCACATTGGTGTCAGAAGTGGGATTGGCCTGCGCACTAGTGGTGGCTCGTTCGCGAACGAATCAGTTTGAACGAACGACTCTTTAAAACTAACAAACCGACCTGATTCGCCGCTCTCGTTTGTTCGCCGAGACTCGACTCCCAGCTCCACCCACTAGTCTCTGAGCCATGCTGACTCACGAGTCTCCGTTCATTCACTGACTGTGTTTAGCGGTGGACTCGAGGACTGAGAAGTCACGGGAGTCAGCCGGGCAACAACATCCCGATTCCGAACATGAAGCACTCCTCAGCTAAACTCCTCAACATTAACTAGAACTTAGTTAATGTTGTGTTGATTGATGACTGTTTGCACCATTGCACGATCGTGATTCGTTTGAGAATGAGAACGAGGGAGGAGCCGAGTCTGACCGACTCAGTGACTGAGAATCATGATTCACCGCTACCGGAAATGCGAACAAACAAACAAACGAATGAACGACTCTTCTTGGCGAACTGACCGACGCGAACTGATTCATTCAAACGAATCATGAAATCCACCACTACTGCGCATGCAGAGATAGGATTGGGATTGACGTCGAGCCCATGCCGACGCACCCTGCGTTATGGGAGCGCAGCGCCCCCCAGTGGCCATGGACGGAGAACTGGCAGCTGCCCACCGCCCCCTGGTGGCGTTCTCCAGGGCAACGCAGCTGGGGGGGCCAACATACCTGGCCCAGTTCAGGCTAGTAGAGTGGCACAACGGCTGGGGGGCCGGAGAGGTGGTCGTCCGCCTCGCCCTGGCGTCGGAGAGGACGGCGGAGCAGG
>NW_028180139.1:0-10752 GCF_964030765.1 Micromesistius poutassou | reverse complement strand
CACTATTGGTATGCAAAACTTGAGTAACCTCTTGATTGTGGTCTTTCTGTAGGGGTTCCTGTTGGACACATACAATGACTATAGTTGATGTTCAATTGGAAGAAATAAATGATGATTCTTTCTTTTAATTGTCCAGAATGAATACAGGTCTGATAGACAAACGATTTAGTCTACTTTGAGTTTCCGAAACAACCAAATCAATATCTGTAGTCTTTACATTGGCAAAACCTCAGGTGAAACAATCACAACAGGCATTCTTGTCTGTTCTACATTTGTATATATTATATGATCTACATCACACCTGGTGGTGTAAACGGGAGCCCTTTGATGCTGACAGATATTAATGTTTTACATCCTCTCTCCATGGTACACAGTGCAAGAGGCTATTAAAGACCACCGCCAGGTTTGGTTTGTTGGTGTTGTCATGATAATGGAGACTTGGATTGATTCTGGACGGCGGCCGCCTGGTTGTCTCTGATTCAAAACAGGATATTTATTAGTGTAAACCTATCAAACAAAACCAGAAATGGAACAAAGTGGGAGGGCTACCACCATTACTATTGTGCTTAAGTCATTATTAATCACAAACAAAAAATGCAAACTACCATATGTACATATTATATACATGACATGTAAAATAAAAGAAAAACTTAATTACCTTAAATAAATACTGAAAATAAATTTACTTGGGTGTTCAGTATATGAAATAAACTTAAGATGACTGTACAGATATATACATGGTGTAACAGCTTTTATTTTATTTTTAAGTAAAGCCACTTTAGAGAAACGGTTCATATATATCATAGATTCTTATTATCCAGCCCTGGTTCAGTTCCAATGGTTTTTGTGGAAATAAGTATGGGAAAACTCTTGTATCCAAAGTAAAGTATGCATACTTAATGTCGATGTTGAGGAGCTCAAACTCTTATGAGGCCTGCCACCAAAATATGCATTTGTTGCTTTATTTTTTCCACTCTCTTGGTTGTACTCCACGGTCTTCACTAGATGGCGATAGATCCGCAGCAGGTCAAAGAAAGACATTGCCGAAGAACGAATGTCTCCAATTAGTGATGGGAGTTTTGGCACTTTTTAGTGACAAAGTCACCAACAAGAGCTGGCTCTTTCGGCTCCCAAACGGCTCTTCATATTACCGCTTACTGTATACCTTTTATAATGGTGGCATGCCATAATTCCGACGCTCATTTTGACACGTGCGTGCTAGTTGACCTTTGTGTTCTCACACTGATCAAAATGCATCCAAATGCTGCTTCTTTTCCTTGTCTCATTCTTGTACTCAAACGCTCGCACTCGTCTCTCTCCTCTTTACCTCCTGTCAGTCACAGGCAACGTGTATCGCACATCGAAATCCCCCGCCCCTCGCTGCTTGTTCTCGTGATTGGTTGCTGGCTGCCATGCATGCGCCGTGACACGCATAGCACGCGTAGAATTAATCTCTTTGAGCCGACTCGTTCGTGAACGACCCATCACTATCTCCAATGCCTTCTGTCTGATAACTAGAAAATGCATTTCCTGCAGAAAATGCGGTGAGTGCTGCAGTGCAAAGTGAAAATATTATTATATATAAAAATGTATATATAGAATGAATAAAGACACATCGTTTAAGACGTAAAGAAATGTTAAATAGCTTAAATCAAATGAAGGGATTTGAATAAAATTTCAAAAGTCTAAATGGAATGTTCCCCAGGTCCTATGTTCCCCACTTTGTATGTGACCGGGGAGCGAATGTGTTTTTCGTAGGCGGAATCCGGAAGAATCATGAATATTAGGGTTAGGGTTAGGAGTCAGCGTGCGAGTTTGTCGTGACCGGGGAACATAGGACCCGGGGAACATAGGTACGCTCCCGCTAAAAATGCAGAAATGTAAAATGAATTGAATTGAAGAATCTGAAAGGTCAAATGTATTGCCCCTCACTGCTGAAACATCTGAAAGGTAAAATGTATTGCAGTGCACCTGGAAGCTGAAATTGAAAACTGACTGACGCTGAATTACATTACTTGAAGAAGCAAAGTGCTGAAATACATGGTTACAAAAGCTGGAAGCTAAACTAATACTGTCAAAGCTGGAAGGTAGTAGTTGTAGTAGGCCTAGTAGTAGGGTAGTAGTAGTACAAACGATATGCCTTATGAAAGGTGTGGTATTGATTGATGTTTGTAGAAAGAATTAGTAGTTACAAGTTGTAAGTTACGTAAGTTACATAAGTAACAAGTCACAACAAGTCGTAAGTTACAAGTTACGTAAGTTACAAGTTACGTAGGCCTAAGTCACGTTAGTTACAAGTAAGTTACCTAAGTTACAAGTTGTAAGTTACGTAAGTTACAAGTTGTAAGTTACGCAAGTTACAAGTGTTGTACACTTCTTTGTTATGGGGATGCCAGCGATGATGGTGACGATGAAGGGACCTTTGAAAACAGCGCGCATGCACACTTTCTATCTCATTATTATGACTTTTTATCTCATAATTATGACTTTTTAGCTCATTCTTTCGACTTTATTATCTCATAATTATGACTTTCAATGGGGATTTCTTTCATCTTTTCAACTTTTTTTTATTTTTTACTGGCGGGAATGGGCTTCCATAAGATGCAGCAGAGTGAAATGTAAATGTAAACAGACATTACATGTCGATAGATACACAGCGGAATAACAATATAGGACTGCCTGTATTCAGGGGCTCAGGCCACGTCCATATATATATATATATATATATATATATATATATATATATATATATATATATATATTAATAGAAATATAAATATTAAAATTCTCTCTCTCTCTATACATATACATATAT
The DNA here is from genome assembly GCF_964030765.1 of Micromesistius poutassou. Classification (NCBI taxonomy): domain Eukaryota; kingdom Metazoa; phylum Chordata; class Actinopteri; order Gadiformes; family Gadidae; genus Micromesistius; species Micromesistius poutassou. The sequence continues at coordinate 7,937 of NW_028180139.1, read as the reverse complement.
ATATATATATATATATAATTTTGAATTTCCAATTTGAACCAGGAGCCCTACATTAATTGTTGACGGGGTGGACGGACGGACGCGTGTTTTTTTTGTCGGAAAGAAAGTGGATGTAGCGTGCGCGCGTGTGTAAGCAGGCAAAAACGTGTGGCACACCGTGAAACCGTGAGAGTTGGCAGCTCTGTATAAATAGAGCCTCTAGAGTTGCATCCATCCATCCATGTGGGATCCAGCACACGCATTGGAAGCTCCTGTTTTGTGTTGTAGTAAAATGCGTAAGGGAACGACAGCTATGCGAAAGTAGCATTCCGTTGTTGTTTTTTTGGCCCGGTCGTAGGGGTGGCCAGCGTGGTGGCCGAAGTTTGACCAATGGTGGCCACGGCCACCCCTGGCCACCACGTGGCTCCGCCACTCACCGGTCGCCTGGCAACGCGGCCGGTATGCCGCCGGTTGCCTGGCGATGAGGCCAGTATAAAGACGCTCCCCTGCCTCCGTCTATAAATTCAAACCGCGCCGGACCCTAACAGACAAACGTAACGGACAAACAAGCACTACTTCTCCTTCTCCTCTTCGTCTCAGCGTATACGTAATCATGGTAAGGAACGATTTAGGTACTTTAAAACGAACTTTCAAACGTTTTGTGCGCGCAATTTCGGCGTTTTGTTCGGTGGAGAACCGCCAACGTCGTTCTGAATAACGGTCGACGTCAAACTTTTTTGGCATCAAAATCGCAGCTCTGTTCGTTAACTTTGAACTTTTCGAAATCATTTTTTAAACGAATTATAATTATAAAACGTGCGTGTTTTCTTTATTGTTCAGAAATGTGGGAAGAGTAGTAACGTTAATATTAATAATGGATAAGTTAGTCATTAAACGTGATAGGCCTACAATGCCGCAAGGCGTACACAAGTTTGACGTCAACCGTTATTCAGAACGACGGCTGTTATCTACCGAACTGTGGCTCCGAATTACACGGAAAAAAATAAATTAAAAAGTTTGTTTAAAAGTACAACAATTGTTCATGGTCTTGAATCAAACTTCCCCAGCGTGAGTGCATCTCCGTCCACGTCGGCCAGGCCGGCTGCCAGATCGGCAATGCATGCTGGGAGCTGTACTGCCTGGAGCACGGCATCCAGCCCGACGGCCAGATGCCCTCCGACAAGACCATCGGCGGGGGAGACGACTCCTTCAACACCTTCTTCAGCGAGACGGGGGCCGGGAAGCACGTCCCCCGGGCGGTGTTCGTGGACCTGGAGCCCACCGTCATCGGTATGATGGGGTCGGCTAGTTGAAGTCACCCAAGTGACTGTGCGTTCACACCAAGACACATTTTTCGGTTGTTAGCCGTCGGAATGCCCGTCGTTTATGGGTTAATAATATAATCCGGAGGCACACACCGCTTTGTGCCGTGATATTATATATATCGTATATATAATATAATATAGATATTTATATATTCTATATATAATATCATATAATATTATATATAGAGCTCCGGGAGTCGCAAACGGCAACAATCACTTTCTCCTCCAAGCTGCGGTTCACTGCGGAATGCAGGGAACGGTTGGCCCAGCCGGTTGAACGCTGATTGGCTGTTTTACGTTACTTCACCCACGTTACCCACAGGGAGTGAACGCTGATTGGCTGTCTCACGCGAATGCCGCGAAGTTCAAATATTTCAACTTCTGCAAAATTTTGCAAATCCACGTGAACGCGCTCGCCCGTGACTGGGAAAACTGTCGCCCCGTCAATCAAATCTTGTCACAGGTTTTTGCTGCGACAAATTTCGCCCGATACGCGTCTCTACGTTCACTTTGCGGTGTGAACGCGCAGCAATGGTTCACTAGGTGGTTGGTTTAATATGGTTAAACATTGCAGTGTGTTTTCTCCCCACAAACGGGTAATATGTATTTAGGGAGTATTTATAAATCTTATTAAGTCATTACCTTATTATAACTTTAAATATCTCCATTATTCAAAATATTTACAGTTAATAAATGCATTTACATGTATATTATAGCAGCAAGTAAGTAAGTAATTAGGGTCAGGATTAAGGTATTTATAATGACATTATAACTTGACATATCTACATTATTGTGAAATATTTACAGTTAATACATGCATTCACATATACATAGAGGTGAAGATAAAGTTAGATTAAGTTTGACAAAATTGCATTTAGATATTTAATAATGCCTACCAGAACTAAATATTACAATAATAGTTAAATCTGAATATGATGTATCATCCTTTGGCACAAGTTAAATATCTAATCTAAATAGAACATAACATGATGTGCAACACATTCTGCATTGTCACTGTGTTGAAGGGGATTTTTCCACCTGCACCCTATTTTCCGATCATTTAGTGTCTAGGGTGTAGAGCTACAAGGTTATCCTTTGGGACAACGGTTCCACGTCAATATACGTCCTCTAAAGGTGCTTGTTTTTGTCCCTGACCGGCTTAGATTACAGATTACAGTTTTCATTGTGGAAATGATCACTACTGTGAAATAAATTTGTGTCTTTGGTTTTCGTTTGATCCGGTCTGTTTGTTATTGTGTCCAACCAAGTCTTGCTCATGGAGAAGTCTCGCTCTGAATGAGTTTGTAGTCTGAACACAACAAACTCCTCTCTCCCGCTCTCATGCTTCTATCTGCAATGCTTCTTGCAAACATCTCAACTCTTGTGAGACTTCCGATAGAGCGAGACTTGGTTTGACACAATAACAAACAGACCGTGATCAATTCAAAGATAAAGAAACAAGTTTAGGGGGATCCTTTCCATGATGTATTATAATATGAGGCTGTCAGTGGCAGAGACTAGAGACTGTACATTGACGGTCTGCTATGGCCCCAAAGGATAACATCGCATTTTTCGTGGATTACAGCTGCAGTATTCTTACTCAAGCCATGAGTTCTCGCCCAATCTCTTTATTTCCTTTACGGCGTCTTCATGTGTTTTTGCTTATTTTGCGACGTACAGACGAGGTTCGTACCGGGACCTACCGCCAGCTGTTCCACCCCGAGCAGCTGATCACAGGGAAGGAAGACGCAGCCAATAACTACGCCCGCGGCCACTACACCATCGGCAAGGAGATCATCGACCTTGTGCTGGACAGAACTCGCAAGCTGGTAATATTCATGAGTCATTCAGGGTATATTAGGGTCATGCACCAAAGTGAATGTCACTGATGGCTGGATGCTGATTTGATCCAGGCGGACCAGTGCACAGGTCTCCAGGGCTTCCTCATCTTCCACTCATTCGGTGGAGGAACGGGCTCCGGCTTCACCTCCCTGCTGATGGAGAGGCTCTCCGTCGACTACGGCAAGAAGTCCAAGCTGGAGTTTGCGGTTTACCCTGCTCCCCAGGTGTCCACCGCCGTGGTGGAGCCCTACAACTCCATCCTGACCACCCACACCACCCTGGAGCACTCCGACTGCGCCTTCATGGTCGACAACGAGGCCATCTACGACATCTGCCGCAGGAACCTGGACATTGAGCGCCCCACCTACACCAACCTCAACAGGCTGATCGCTCAGATCGTCTCCTCCATCACCGCCTCGCTGCGCTTCGACGGTGCCCTGAACGTCGACCTGACGGAGTTCCAGACCAACTTGGTGCCATACCCCCGTATCCACTTCCCCCTGGTCACCTACGCCCCCGTCATCTCCGCCGAGAAGGCCTACCACGAGCAGCTCTCGGTAGCAGAGATCACAAACGCCTGCTTCGAGCCGGCCAACCAGATGGTGAAGTGCGACCCTCGCCACGGCAAGTACATGGCGTGCTGCCTGCTGTACCGCGGCGACGTGGTGCCCAAAGACGTCAACTCGGCCATCGCTACCATCAAGACCAAGCGCACCATCCAGTTTGTGGACTGGTGCCCCACCGGCTTCAAGGTGGGCATCAACTACCAGCCCCCCACCGTGGTGCCGGGAGGAGATCTGGCCAAGGTGCAGAGGGCCGTGTGCATGCTGAGCAACACCACAGCCATCGCCGAGGCCTGGGCGCGCCTGGACCACAAGTTTGACCTGATGTACGCCAAGAGGGCCTTCGTCCACTGGTACGTCGGGGAGGGCATGGAGGAGGGCGAGTTCTCCGAGGCCAGGGAGGACATGGCCGCCCTGGAGAAGGATTACGAAGAGGTGGGCACCGACACTGTTGGCGATGAAGGGGAGGAAGAAGGGGAAGAATATTAAGTCATGATGAACTCCAAATATACTACAAAATATTGACGTTTGGCTTCACCTTTGTTAAAGAGTAGGAGATGTTAGATATTTTGTTGTCTTTATTATTGTTACGGCTGTAACACGTTCATCGTTTTGTTAACCAAAGTTAACCTGATTCTTTTGTAGTTCAAAGTTCACATCAAACTTCCTGGCATAAAACCAATGCTGTTTGTTTGAAAAAAAACCATGACAAATTCAGACAAATGTAATAATTAAAGAGGTTTCCACAAAGGGGAAGGTCTGAATTTGATCGCTGACTAGAAAGGAACTTCTTTCAAAGACACAACGGAATTGTACTGTACAGTCGCGATCTGGAAAGTAGTACGTGACTTGATTGAACATGCCCCCTCCCTCTCTTTTCTCAGTTACGTATGACGCAAGCGCGTTAGGGCGAGCCCCCCCGAAACCCATAGAGAACCTACTAGGTGCGATATTTCCAGAGCCAAAAACCATGAAATTCAACAACACTGATTGGCGAAATCTGTACTTTTTTGCATAACAACGGGCTTAACAATTAACCATTGGCTTAAATTACAGTACGGAAGGGCTGAGCGAACTGGAGCCCCGGGAAGCAGAATTTTTAATCCTACCATGGCCACGCCAATATCCCGAAAAGACACGCCCGCCTCTATTTCTGATTGGTCCGTCATACTCGCTTTTACTGGCTTGATATTAGCTGTTATGGTTAGGGTTAGGTTTAGGGGTTATGGTTAGGATTAGGTTTAAGGGTTAGGGTTAGGGCTCTTTTGTGACGCTCTCGAATGCTCACAGCGAGGGTACCGTAGCGTCCCGTTGAGTTGCATGCAACCCTCTATGGACGAGCCGCCACTGCTGAGAGGCAACACTTCTCAACGGTAGAAAACAATTAGAAAACAATTTTTTTTGTGGAGACACATTCCTGTTCCCCGCTTGTATTGGAGTGAACGGGGATATCTACTTCTAGGCCCCATGAATCAAACCATGAAGGGACCCCGTCCACAGCCAGCCAAAACAACTGCATTACCAGGCTTGGCCACTGAGCACTGGTGGATTGCGGAAGTAGGCACTGCTCCTGGGGGCCTGGTAAGGCCAGGCCGGGCTTCAGGGCCAGCTTCCCAGCGGTCGGCAGGGACACATTCGGTCGCTACAGACCCTTCAGCCACATCAGGCCCATCAGCGTACCTGAGCGGTCCTAGGGGTACATCTCATAAGGGATCAGCACTAAAGGGCCGGGCAAACCTACCATTATGCACCGCAAAGGACCACGTAGATATAGACCACCTTTTCAAGACTGGGTAGGATTCGTATTCATTTCAAGAAGAAGCACTGGGTAGTGATGGGTCGTTTGCGACCTCGGCCTGGGCAACAACATCCCGATTCCGAACATGAAGCGCTCCTCAGCTGAAAGAAACTTAGTTGTAATGTTGTGTGTTGATTGATGACCGTTTGCACCATCGTTTGAGAACGAGGGAGGAGCTGATTCTGACTGATTCAGCTGAGAACCGTGCATTCCATGATTCCGGAAACGCGACTGAACGAATGAACAAACAATTCTGAATGATTCTTCTTGGCGAACTGACCGACGCGAACTGAATCAAGGAAAAGAATCATAAAATCCATCACTAGCACTGGGCCTTATTTAACATGCCCCGATACCTGTTTTCTTTAATGTTGGAATAAACCTTTTATTTTTGGACAGAGATGTGGTCACTATGTGGACTATTACATTACGACGTCAGGGTGAAATTGTAAATTTGATTAATTTCAAAATTTCTAATTTAATTTAACTCAAAATGTGATGGAGTCCGAATACTTTCTGAAACTGACACGCACACGCACACACACAAACACACGTCTTTCCTTCAAAGCTTCATCTTTTCCTCCATCACTGGTGAATCATTTTCAACAATTCCCATGAAGCCATTCAGTGAGTTAGTGGTGTTAACAAAACAGTAACCTTTATTCATCTCTATACAGAAAACATGGAAGATGCACTAAAACATGAAGATACAAATTATTATGTAAAGCTTGGTCATTAATAAACAATTACCAAAAGTAATTGAAAAATAGAAAATTAAATCGGGTAGTATTATTACGACAACATCAGTATTAAATTTGTAGAATATCATGATACAACCTATTAATGAATGTAAACAGTTTTGAATGTAAATGTATGCCAGAAGTCTTACATTTCCAAACATGCTAAAACATGGGGCAGGGGGATAGCTTATATCTTTCATGCCAGCCAGCCTGTCAGTCATGAGTTGTAATGGAATCAATGACCACTTCATGCACGTGTGTGTGTATAGATTTAGAACATTATGCACTGAGAATATAATTTACTGAACCTATACTGTGCTGGTTAAATGAAAATAATAAATGCTGTTCAAATCAAACAATCACTTATCTCACAATGCTTATGTATTGCTGGTGACTGAGCTCACTGTACTGCAATTATTTAGTTATGTACATAGTTATGTTAGTATATGAATGATCCCACTGGCTTGGATGATGTTGAGAGATGACACATGACATGGCATGAAATTAATCGTGAATTAAGTAATACAATATTGAAACACATTAAATACAAATAGAAATGAATAAATACACAGAAAAAATATGAAAAACAGGTAGTAATAGAAAATTACATGTGTTGCATTTATTGAAGTATCTATTTCATCCTTTACTTAATTATGGCTCTGTGTCTTTATTTCATGTTTATTTATGATTAATTTATGGATTTAATATTGTCACATTTGGCATACAAAGTCACTGTGGAGGTTAGCAATCAGACCAGCTGATTCAGATAAAGTTTAGACATCTTAACAATACAAAGTTTTGTCCAAAAGATAAATACAACTTCATATTTAGTTGTAAACAGCTGCTGCCCTTTGTATGGCATGATGAAATCTAAGCTTTGTATCCGCCCTTCCGTATTTATGTCAAGCATGAGATAGGACAAAGCAAATACAACCAAAGCCAGATTTTAAAGTGGAGGATGTGTGAAAATCCATTAGATATGATGTCAATGTGGTAACGTGGTTAGAAATCCAACATAGGCTCCGGCCCATCCAATCCAATCTCTGTGTGAGTTTATGTTTGTAATAGTGAGACCAGGATAAGGTCGGTTCGATTCTCCTTTTAGCCACTAGATGGCAGCGACGGCTTGGATAAAAGTGACGCAAAAACAAACCGAACTCGTCCAGCCATGCATTTGTGTGTTTGGGGCGTATTTTATTTCAATGAATCCACACAGTCAGTCGGTCTTCTTATTCCGGTTCAGTCTGGTAAACATCTTGGGTCCACAATTGATTGTACAACATCCGAGTCCAGCCCAAAGGGGAGCATGAGTTACTTCTGCCCCGATTCCATGTGTAACGATACACATGATGCGTCTGATGGAGACCAGAGTCTGTAGAGGTGCACGGTCTTCCCGGTGGGTCTCTGGACACCCTATTGTCTCAATGTTCGTCTCATCAGCTTACTCGGCTCCCTCCAGCCGACCTCTCTAGTAGTCAGTTCCACACCAGCACTTCGGGGCGCATTATGTGGCTGGGGACCGCCACGAAATATGGGGACACTGGGGTGGATCTGGCTCGGCCCTCATTTCTTATTGGCTATCCTCCTCTTCCTGGTCGCCAGCATGTCATAGAAGGGGTCCCTGCTGATGCTTGCTCTGTAATGGGGAAAGAAGACAGGAGGATATTGATGAGGTTAGAGTACACATCAT
>NW_028180140.1:5000-6939 GCF_964030765.1 Micromesistius poutassou | reverse complement strand
CTGCATCACAGCGCGGTTATCCTGTGATAATGAGCGGCGCGCTGCATCACAGCGCGGTTATCCTGTGATAATGAGCGGCGCGCTGCACCTGATCTCTGACAGACAGACAGCTGCTGTCAGAGCCACACTGTGGACGCGCCTCTCATCAGGACTCATGGCGCACAAAGCCACACAATCAAACACACTATTGTCATTTTAATGTTGAATCAATACATTTCTTTCTGTCTTGAATCATCCTGAGGCCGTTAGTTTAGCAGTAATGAGCGCTGTGCATTATCCCCCACATAACAACCAGCGTTGCTTCATTCAAACAACTTTGAACAAAAGGTTTATTTCCAAGTATATTCTAGGGAGAGAGAGAGAGAGAGCGAGAGAGAGAGAGAGAGAGAGTGTGTGTGTGTGCTGCCTGGGTCAATGGGTTTGTGTGTGTGTGTGTGTGTGTGTTGTGTGTCTGTGTGTTTAGTGTGTGCGTGGGTGGGTGTGCGTGGGCGCGTGTGTTTTGACTTATTAAATGGCTCCTAAATGTATTCAGTAACACGCCGTAAATAATGTATGCCGTATATACATATTCATCTGTGTTTGAGCTCGCCAGCGCATAAAGTACACAACAGTTGCTGGAATGTAAATCGTCCTAACGACGGAGTCGGCCGGGACGTCCTCCTCAGCAGCCGCTCGCCCGAGGAGCAGTGATAACAACAAGCTGAGAGAGAGAGAACCGAGGGCCGTCGTTAGGGTCAAACTCTGGCGTAGTGCCCTGGAGCGGGCCTGCACTACGCTGTTTACAACAAAACATACTCTCTGTGGACGGCTCTCATCTCCTATATTCCACATTATTCTCCTCTCGCTCTCTCGCTCTCTCTCTCTCTCTCTCTCTCTCACTCTCTCGCTCTCTCTCTCTCTCACTCTCTCGCTCTCTCGCTCTCTCGCTCTCTCTCTCTCTCTCTCTCTCGCTCTCTCGCTCTCTCTCTCTCTCGCTCTCTCTCGCTCTCTCCCTCTCTCGCTCTCTCTCTCTCTCTCCTCTCTCCTCTCTCGCTCTCTCTCTCTCTCTGTCTTTTTGTGTCTATATCATCTAGGTTGGTTGTATGTTGTTGTTTATATCCTTCTATCCATCCCTCCATGTCTGTTTCTGCGATCATCTGTATCTATCTATATCTATCTTATATCTGTGATAAAGGACTGATCAAGTTTAGACTGACGGTGGCTGTGATAGAGGACAGACTATATCTGATAAAAAACAGACAGTAACTGATACAGGGCAGACTGTAGCTACGATAAAGGACAGAAAGTAACTGATAAAGGACAGACTGTGATAGAGGACAGACTGTAGCTGTGATAGAGGACAGACTGTGATAGAGGACAGACTGTAGCTGTGATAGAGGACAGACTGTAGCTGTGATAAAGGACAGACTAATTGATTGCTTTTTCTGTGTTTGTTTGTTTTTTAAATTAGAAGTCAGGAAGTTATTCTCTGCGAGGCAGAATAAATAAATATGTAAATATATGTTGATGAAATTTTCGGAGGTCTCGGGGGCATGTTTCTAGCTGCTGTCTGTTGCCATGGAAACTAACACGCCGCTATCTCCCTACCGACAGCCGAAGAAGACTCTTCCTCCTCCTCCTCCTCCTCCTCCTCCTCGTGGGACAGCAGCGGGGCCTTCGCCGACCTCCGGTTCTCCCATCAGCCCCGAGACACGGTGACCACGCGCGGCGCCGGGCTGCGCCTCGACTGCCAGGCTCACGTTGACCTCCCCTCCTCCTCCTCCTCCTCCTCCTCCTCCTCCTCCTCCTCCTCTCCGGCGGTGGTCATCTCGTGGAGGAAGGACGGCGTGCCTCTGGCCGGTCTGGTGGACGACCGGCGCCACCAGCTGGCCAACGGGTCCCTGGTGGTGCGGGACGTGGTCCACGCCCGCCACCACCGCCCCGACGAGGGCGGCTACCA
>NW_028180140.1:0-2500 GCF_964030765.1 Micromesistius poutassou | reverse complement strand
ACATAATATCTGGACCTGTTAACTCTGCTGTTAACGCTATTTGGACCCTAACCCTAACAAAAAATGTAAAATGTCAAAAAGATATGGAACTCTGATAACTGATTAGAAATGTCACGGTAACAAGACCAAATGTTGCGTGTTAACCTGTAGCTTCATGTTAACCTGTAGCTTCATGTTAACCTGTAGCTTCGTGTTAACCTGTAGCTTCATGTTAACCTGTAGCTTCATGTTAACCTGTAGCTTCGTGTTAACCTGTAGCTTCATGTTAACCTGTAGCTTCATGTTAACCTGTAGCTTCGTGTTAACCTGTAGCTTCATGTTAACCTGTAGCTTCATGTTAACCTGTAGCTTCGTGTTAACCTGTAGCGTTGCGTTAACCTGTAGCTTCGTGTTAACCTGTAGCTTCGTGTTAACCTGTAGCTTCGTGTTAACCTGTAGCTTCATGTTAACCTGTAGGGTCATGTTAACCTGTACCTTCATGTTAACCTGTAGCGTTTGGTCGTGCTCCAGTCAGTCAGTTAATCGGTGAACGCCGACTCAAAGCCAGCGCTGTCGCCGTGGGCTCTGAGGGATGCGCGACCGGTCTGGGGCAGAAGGTCCTGGACACGAGGATCATTCACCAGCAGGTCAATGATTCCTCTGGTGGCACGAAGCTCTTTTATTTAAATTCATTCTTTTATGATTGGGATAAGGATTAGATCCGGATTATTCAGGAGCTTGGCAGCCCGGTGACGAACGTGACGGTTCCCTTCTGCTGCTGGCAGACACCGGAACCTCAGAGCGGCCAGCGCTTTGAGCGCCCAGAACCAATGTGCACGCGGGCGGACGATGGTGGCGGTCTGGTCGGGGACAAGGTGCCAGGGTCGAGCTCTGATCCCAGTCCATCCCCCGGCTGCAGCGGCAGACGGAGCGGTGGCTTTAGACGACTGTAGACGTGTGTGTAGATATGGTCGTGTGACAGCGTACACGGCGGTCTGGGGTTATCTTCATCTGGGAGGTTATCCTCTCTCCGCCGTTGAGCACTGCCCTTGTAACCTCTCTCTCTCTCTCTCTCTCTCTCTCTCTCTCTCTCTCTCTCTCTCTCTCTCTCTCTCCCCCCCCAGGTCCGCTGAGACTGTCTCTCACCCCTCTGGGTTCTGTCAGCGTCCATCTGGGGGACTCCGCCCTGCTGCCCTGTGATGTGTTGCCAGGCGAGGACTCGCCCCCCGCCCCCCTCCCGCCCCCCGCCCTGGTCTACCGCTGGCAGAGGAACCACCAGGACCTGGCCTCCTCCTCCTCCTCCTCCTCCTCCTCCTCCTCCTCCTCCTGGGCCCCTGGGGGCCGCGTGGTGGTGCTCCCGTCGGGGGCCCTCCAGCTGGGCGGGGTCCAGCCCTCGGACTCCGCCACGTACCGCTGCCTCGCCCACAACGCCGCCGGCGGGCGGACCGGCGCCGACGTGGAGCTCCGCCTCCTGGCCGGTACGTCCCCTCAGCAGATCAATACCATCGATCAATACCATCGATCAATACCATCGATCAATACCATCGATCAATACCATCGATCAATACCATCGATCAATACCATCGATCAATACCATCGATCAGCCCTGGAGCCATCGCTTCATCAATGCACCTAATCAATCAGACCTTAATCAATACACACCTTATCAATCTGATCTTAATCAATACACACCTAATCAATCAGATCTTAATCAATACACACCTAATCAATCAGATCTTAATCAATACACACCTAATCAATCAGATCTTAATCAATACACACCTAATCAATCAGATCTTAATCAATACACACCTAATCAATCAGATCTTAATCAATACACACCTAATCAATCAGACCTTAATCAATACACACCTTATCAATCAGACCTTAATCAATACACACCTAATCAATCAGATCTTAATCAACACACCTAATCAATCAGTTGGTCCATTGATTTGTTGTGATACCTAACGGATCAGTTGTTCAATCGATTGGTTACTCAACCCACCTAGCAATTTGATGGGCCATCAAACTGTAAGTCAATATACCTAATCAATCGATCGATTAATCATCACACCTAATCAATCAGATGCACCATCTATCAGTAAGTCAATACATCTGATCAATCAGTTGTGCCATCGATCGGTATAATCAATATAATGAATAAAACAGTCGGCCAATCAATCGGTTAAACCAATACTAATTAATTTAATTGAAATCAAATTATTAATCGATCAGTCAATTAAAACCGAATTCATCTGTTCAACAATCAGTGGATCAATGAATCAATACGTCTACCTCCTGATGAGTCAGCTGACCCTCCGTCCATCTCACAGCTGCTCACCTCCCACCGGCAGCGTTGCCAGATTGGGACCGATTGGGCCAGATTGGGACAGATTGGGCGCGAAATCTGTCCCAATCTGGCAACGCGGTCCTCAGCGCTGCCTGGGCACCTTCAGCTGTCTGTCTGTCTGTCTGTCTGTCTGTCTGTCTGTCACCAGACAGACGACAGATAAAGAAA